>NW_008330297.1:854951-877844 GCF_000622305.1 Nannospalax galili | reverse complement strand
AGTTGTTAGCTGCCATGTGGGTGCTGGGATTCGAACCCGGGTCTTCTGCAAGAACAGTGTTCTCAACCGCTGAGCCATCTCTCCATCCCCCATTTAACAGCTTTTAAAACTGAAATCAGCAAGTCAAGAATAAAATTTTTTAATTGCACATTTTGACATGATACAATCTAAACACACAACAATTTGATACATACTGAAGAATGATGTTAAGAAATATCCAGGGTCTTTGTTCTTCATAGTTAAACCATTATGTTTTATAAGAACACAGCACTTTGCATGTACAGTAAAAAGACTAACTCATGGCATACAATAGACTTCACTCTGAGTTTCAGGGTTTGAGGAGTGTTTGTTGGTGTGTGGTGTGATGGCACGTACAGTTCAAGAGTGCATGTTGTATGTTTAAAACCAAGGCTCCAGTGAAGGCAGGTGGCATGGCATAGAAAGTCCTGCCAGGAGCACTCAGATGTATTATGCATTTGATTTTGAATTTCTTTTTTGGTGGCTGCACATTCAAAACCTTTTATTACTGCCTAATTTTTCACAACCCTCACATTCAGTTACATGACCCATAGGTTAAGAAACTAGGCTGCAGAGGACTTCCCTTTGTCCCCACCCCCATCCTCATGTTGCAAGTAGGTGGCTATGGAAGGAAGAAGTGACCACTCAGAGCCTGCACTATCCCTTCTGGGTCCACTCTCTGAATCCCAAGACCCTAGAACTCCATGCTCCAATGGTCCTCAGCCTGCTACTAGAGTTTCTAGACCTACAGATGACCAAGGAGCAGCTACCTGCAAAGTATGCAGAACTTAGAGTGTTCTCTCACTGTGTGACATGGAACCAGCAGTGGAAAGACAAGGGGGACTGGTTCCCTGCGCACCTCCGTGCCCTAGTAGGAAACTAGGTTCAGAGACAGAACATCTCTTTAAGTTTGTTTACTTGACCTGTGACAAATGTGGACATCTGTTCATATTCTTACCCCAAATCTCATAACTGCAGAGGGTGGACCATTAAACATACGGAATTCAGAGACAACGGTCACTAACAATAAATTGAGAAACTTTTTTTTTCTAGACATAAATCACTAGAACTATAACACAAAAGATGTAACAGGGAAGGGGGCATTGAGCTCCACTGTTTAGATCAAACAGTAGCTTCAATTTCTTAAGCTGTGCTTTGTTCATAAAGCACAGGGAGCCAGATAGAACATTCTTCTCTGTCCCTAGGAATTCCATCTGTAGACCAGTGGCTCCCAGGCTGCCAGCTGCTCTTCACTCCCCTGTTGTAAGAATGCAGCTGAGGTTGAAAACTTGTCACCAAGTTGGAGCCAATATCCACCTGTCCCTCTTGTCAGTCGCCTCCTCTAAGTCTTCTTGGGATTTAAAAACTAAAGCCATAAAAATGGGATTTGCCTTCACCCTTTCTAGTAGAGCTATACACCACACATTCACCATATATCCCAGGATGATACTGCCTCTTTAAAATGGTTGCATTTTAATAAAATAACAGCTGTGCAGTACTATGAACACTCATTACAGATATTCTTAGGAATTGTTTGCTTATTTAAATAATTGCATATAGATTTTACTTTCCAATTAAACATACAAGAAAGAAAATTATAAACGGAGAGATGTTCACAGTTATAATTTATGCAAAATTATATTAATAAATTAAGTCTATTTCTCAGAAATAGAAAGTTAATATGTATACTTAAGTATATCATGAGTATAGCTTTTTTAGTAAAAGGAAGGAAAAAGACAACGAACTCTGCTTCAATTTTGAAATTTGTAAAATATGTACATCTTTTCATCAAACACAAGTGGGAAGAAATGATTAGGACATATTTAAAACAAAAAACTTCAACTCTGGAGCTGGGGTGGTGGAACATGTCTTTAATCCCAGTACTCAAGAGAAAGAGGCAGATAGATTTGTGTGAGTTCAAGGCCATTGTGGTCCTCATAGCAAGTTCCAGGCCATCCAGAGCTACATATGATCTCAAACCTTCGGTATAAATCTAAAATGAGCCATAACTAATCTCCTTTAAAATCTAAAAAGCATCACTGAGGAATAGAAAATCAACCTGATTCCAGCTATGGATGAGCAGGCAGCACCAGGTAGGGCAGATCTGCAAAAGGGAATCCAAGTTCTAGTTAGGTCAGGGTAAAGGGAAGCAAAAGTCATTCACATATCTGAGGATAATTTCCTAGTTCCTTATTCTTCATGGTGCAAGCAAAAGCAGTTTACTCGTTTGTTTGACTATTTTCAACAGCTTCACAAAACAATTCTCAAACTTTTTTCAATGGTGAATTCAAAAGGCGAAGAGAAGGCTCTAGAGTCGAGCACTTGCCTAGCTGGTGGAAGGCCAGGATGCCATCGAAAGAGAAAGAAGAGAAAGAAAACTGACTTCTATATCTTGCAGGTCACAGGGCTCTTATTTAGGAAGAGGAGGGCATCGAATTAAATATAATGAATCTTAACTTTATAAATTATGATCATATAGAAATTGATTCTCTAAAAAACATCTTTTCACATCTATTAACATTCAATCTATACTTTAAAAGTATCATGTACCATGCCACTGGAATAACTAAAATATGACAGCAATAACTGACACTAGCCAAACTAAAGCAAGATAAATGACACACACCAGCACAGATGTTGCACAGTCATGAGGAGCACACACCTCACATAGCATAGTCAACAGGCTTGCTTCCATCAGAGTGAAATCTTCGAAGATGGGGTCCACTAGGCAGATTCTGATTGAGCTAAGAATGACTGTATAATGATCTTAATCCAATCTATGTGTGTGCGTGAATCATCAAATATCTATCTTTTACTTTTTAAAATTTTTTCTTAGTTATTATTTTTATTTTTTATGTGTATGTGTGTATCTATCTTTAACTTTTAAGAAAATATGTGTCTATATTAGAGAAGCTACAAGTGGGTGTGGCTTAGGGAAATCGCAGTGTGCCGAGTCTCCTGAACGTGCATTCTTTGTTCTACTGACTAGGAGATTGGAAAATAATAAGGGATGCCAACCACCTTAATTGAATCCATAGTTCCTGAAACAGAGCTTATCAATGAGAAATTGGCTTGGAAAGTCTCAGTTCTCAGCATTTCAATCATGGAAAGTGCCTCAAATGTCACAGGCTGCTATTTTCTAGCTCCCTAATTTGTTTCCCTTCAGGCACACCACTATTTCCTTTGGAGATGGAGCAGCAAGGGGAAGCCAGCAGCTGAACCATAGCCCCTTTCAGCTGGTCCGCACATCTCACACTCCTTGGTGCCTCTCACTTCGCCATCTCTTTCACCTTCAATACCAAAGTTCCAGCACATGCTACAGAGCCAGGAAGGGCTTTGAAGTAAAGCTTGGGTTTAACAAAATCTAAACCAGCCGGAGCCCTTCTTAAATCAGAACTTGTAGCTCCACCTGGCAAGGCATCACTTCTACTTTTAAAATATACACTGTAGCCAGGTACAATGTGAGCACTCAGTGCCACGTGTACGTGTCAAATAGTAACAACTTAAACATTTGCTTACCATAACCCCTCTATGTGTTCCAATAATACAGGCTACTAAAATACCGCCACACGTGTACCTTTCTACCCCTGAACAGAAAGCTCATTCAAATTTAAGACTCAACAGCATTAGAACATGTTTATTTATAAGACTATTTTCTAGTTTGGGTAGAGAGCCAACTTACACACTTTCAATAATTTTAAAAAACAAGTAGACTGTATCCTTCGTACCCCAGTCTTCACTGTAAGTCTATTACATGCAGCAAGACTGCTCTTCATGCTGACCGGGCCCCATGTGTGCCTATGGGTGAGCTGATACAGATACGAATGCAGAATGCAGAGAGCTGCATTCACTAAATGCTTTGTGTGTGCCAGGCAACGTGATAATCACCCTTCTCATTTGTTTAGAAAAAGTGTGTTCAACACCTGTGCTTTGCAGCTATTTCCTCCTAATTGAACATTCCTTCCTGCAAGGACAAGGGTGGCTCCTAAGACCCAGGAAGCTAACAAAGCTTACAAGGCTCAGAAAGTTACAAGATTCACCAGCCCCTCCTCAAGGTTATAAAAACAGTAACTAATTGCTGGGGGAGAAGGACTTTCTTTGGGGGAGCTGATTGCAGCTTAGGCTTTCATCCTTCACAAATATTAGGGGGAGCTTTCCAGTAATGCTCCTGCTTGTCACCCCAATAAGGCTAGACTTAGGTGGAATTGTTTCTTTACCCTATCTGAGGTGAATAGACATTTGTTCACACCTCCCAAACAGGAAAAGCCACACAGCAACCCCTGATGTGTCAGGCACCAGCCAGGTATGGCGGTTCTCGCCTTTAATCCTAGCACACAGGAGGCAGAGGCAGGCAGATCTCTGTGAGATCAAGGCCAGCCTGGTCTATGTAGCAAACTCTAAGGCCAACTGGGGCTACAGGGAGACCCTGTCAAAACAAACAAACAAACCAAAAAAAAAACCACAGAGTCCATTTACTAGCGTTCACATACAGCTGTGTTTAGGGATGTCCATTGGGAATCAGATACCTTCTCAGGGAGCTAGTCCCCAGAGAAAACTGATTCCCACCCCCATCCGCTTTGACGTGTCCGTTAGTTTTGTCATCATGCAGATGTCGTTAGACTGTTAGACTGTGGAGATTTCACTGGTGCAGCTTCCCTAAGTTGTGGCTGTCACTGCTGTTGCTGTTGTTATGTCTCAGTAGCATAGCTCTCCAGCAGGATGGAATAGACACCACAACAGGACCCAAAGCATTTCAGTCAGGGCACAAGGGATATCTTCATTTCACACACGAAAAAAAAACCGAGATTACAGAAAACCTTATTTGCACCTCTTTCCTTCATATCAGCTGAATCTTTCCTACATCTAATCAATAGAAATTGAGACCCAATTTCTAAATAAGTATGTTTTCCAAACAGTCTACTTTATCACTAAAATTGTCTTATTTTGCTCCTGAGGAGCATTGGTTCTGTGAATTTGAGATTATTTTCAAGAGCCGGAGAAATATACAATTTTAGAGTCTGCTCTGCACTCTCAAAATTCATTTATTTGCTGAGTGCCGTGCCCATAGCATCATAAAGGCTAGAACTGATGAGAAGTCAGCAGAGCCTATTTCAAAGACCAGTAAAATCCATTCCAAAATCTATCTTTCAAGTTGGGCAATTTAAAAAGTAACCCTTAAAAGCAGAAGGAGATCACTGTGAAAGGGAGAACCTGACTCAACCTCACGAAGCACAGTTAAGATAAAAATGCTGCTTCAGCTAAGCACAGCTAGAAGCTTCCATAGATAAGCTAGTCCTATAGGAGTCAGACATAGACAAAATGAGATGGAAGGGTAACAGATAGTTTGTATGTCAACAACTGCATTTTCACTGAAAATAAACACAAACTCACTGCGAAAATGTCTGTTATCAACTCTAATAATGTGATACCATTATACGAACCTACTTACTTGTAGGGACTCCTAAAAACAAAGTCCTTACCTATATGTGAGGAGGAAAAAAAGATGTGGTTAGGGAATGTCTGACGAATGCTTGCTTTAGTAATAAATCCCCCGAATAGTGTTATTTTGAAGATATTAGAGCTGCTACAGACTTATTTACTCAGTGAAAAAAATGAACTAAAATTAGGACAATGCCTTCCAAACACCACACTCACAGACTAAGCAAGTAATGGAAAGATCATCCTAAAAGAACATTAAAAACAGATTTTCTGGGGGCTGAAGAGATAGCTAGGTGGTTAAGAATACTGGGTTCAATTCCCAGCACCTACATGGCAGCTAACAACCATCTATAACTCCAGTTTCAGGGTATCCAATGACCTCTTCTGACCTCTGAGGGCACTGCACAACACGAGTGCACTCATATAAACGCAGGGAATACACTCAAATAAATAAATAAATAAATAATAAAAATAAATAAATAAATATTTTTTAAAAAAACAGCTTTTCTGGGGCTGGAGAGATGGTTCAGTGGTTAAGAGCACTGACTGTTCTTGCAGAGGACCCGGGTTCCATTCCCAGCACCCACATGGTGGCTACAAACTGCCCTCAACTCCAGTTCCAGGGAAATCCAATGCCCTCTTCTGACCTCCTCGGCATTGCACAACACAGGTGCACTCACATACATGCAGGTGATACACTCATAACACATAAAATAAAAATAATAAAACATTTTTTATAAAAGCTTTTCTTCAAGATGGCACTGAGCTGGAAGCTTCCTCCCTGTTGGGTAGCTTTCACCATTCCAGAAGGTGCTATATAGGTTGCTGGAGGAGAAAAGGCATCAATGGTCTTATCCAGCTGTTGTTAACTCTACAAACTATGAGACCAACCTAACAGGCAAGATGAGCCCCTTTGTGAAATAGCAGCAACACTATTATTGGGATAATCAGCTAGCTGCTTTCTGATTGCATTTAAAGGCCCCTCCACAGGAGGGAATCCATGCCTGTTTCTATATACCTGGCCAAAGACCCATGCCAAAGGAGATCATGGGCCCTAGGAGAAAACTGAATACTGCTGTTTAGATAAATTGATGTAATGTCAAACCTGTCTAGACAAATGCTTCTCTCCATCTTAATCAGAGAATCCTCTTTCCAGTGAACAGTGGTAAATCTAGAAGATTCATAGCTATACAAGGTGCTGAGAATAAGTTAAGGTTAAGTGCTTCGCCCTAAACAAGGAACTTATACCATCCACTGTGAAGTCCAGGGAACCCTGTAGAAGAGGCACAAAAGGAATGCAAGAGTCCGAAGAAAGGGAGAAGGCTGTGAACTGCCATCTTGTGAGCAGGACACAGCCATTGCAATCACAAATTCTCAACTGCGGATGGATGTCTGCACTAAGTCTATACAAGAAGGGGCCTGTCAACAATCAGGCATGGATGGAGGAGGGGCTCAGTGGGCTCTACCCTTCACTGCTGAGCTATTTGCTGGTGATAGAGTCAGGGAGGAGGGGAATCATTGTTTTCAGTTTTTGTTGTTTTCACTGGTGACCTCACCAGGCTCCAGTGAATAGTTCCAACCTAGTGCTCACACAGGTGGCCCTGTTTAAACTAAATGGGTCACAAAACAAACCCAAAAGTCCTGAATCTGTAAAAGAGACTGGTGGAGATTGCGGGGGGCGGGGGAGACGAGATGATACAGGGAGAGAGAGCTCAGAACATGTTATATACATGTGTGAAATTGTCAAAGAACAAAAATCATCAATTTAAAATGTATAAAATAAAAACAATAATAATGTAAAAAACAAATTTTCTAAGACACTGACCAACCCAAACAAACTGCAAGCTGCCTCCCACTGGTTCAGACCAGGGATAAGGAATAGAGCAGCCTTCAGGTTCCAGGAAACCAGTGAAGAAGAATGGTCCCTCTTCCCTTTCCACTGTACTTGTGAAATAGAGGGGGCAAGAATTGGAATGCGCTCATTCTGTTTGTCACATAAGTGAGCAGTCCTAGGCTCTATCCCTTCCTTGCTCTACCCACAGCATAAGCCACTAGGTACAGGGTAGATCAACCACAAAATCCACAAGGTAGAAGGTCAAGTCTAAATTTCCACCTAAAGAATTTTATGCCCACAAAGTGGCCACTCAAATTCTGCATAAACTTCTTTGTGATTGTGAAATAATTGGTTTAGGGGCTAGAGGTGCAGCTCAGGCTCAGTTGGAAGAGGGCTTACTGAACATGCACAAAGCTCTGGGTTCAATCCCCAGCACTACCACCCAGATAGCGTGGTGGCACAGTCCCAGCACTGGGGTGGTAAAAGCAGGAGGATCAGGAGTTCAAGGTCATCCTCAGCTATATATTAAGTTCGAGATCAGCAGGGGATACTATCCTGAAACTCTCAAAAAATTTTTAAATTTAATAGTACTCACTTTGAGTAGTAGACCATATTAATTTTGTATATCTCTAGTAGTTTAAAAATTATCCTTAATATTAGGCTAAAACCTGCTTCTCTGTGCAGTCTGTATTGGAAGCTCTGGGTTAATTCCCTCCAGTGTGTACGTAGCTTTCCAGTCCTAGTACAAAATGCGTGAGATAAACAACTAATAAGGAAGAAAAGTTTGTTTTAGCTCATTATTTCAGAGGCTTCACTGCACAGTCAGCTTTGTGTTTAAGACAGAGGCAAGGCACTATGTTACAGTGGCAGCAACTATGAAGGAAATCCTTTCCCTCGTGGCAACAGAAAGAAGTGTTTTAGTTTGCTTTGAATTACCATGATAGGACTCTGAACAAAACCAAACTGGAGAGGAACAGGCTTATTTGACTTCCATCACTGAGGGAATTTAGGACAGGAACCCAAGCAGAGACCATGGAGGAACACAGCCTTCTGGCTTGCTCCAAAAGGGAAAAACCAGGGTACAGTTACAATCAAATGAAAGCAAAACCAAAATCAAATTCAATGTCTGACACCTGGGATTCACTCATGATCTGGAATTCAAAGGGCTTAGGTACCCCCACCTCTCTGGCTCTGCCATTCGTAGCACACACAGCTTGTCTTGTAGACCTAGCCCAGCTCCACTCCATACCTGCCAGTGTCTTTAGTGGTTGCCCCATGGTCCTGGCATCTTCAATATGCTGGGGTCTCCACTGCACTAATGGCCTCCTCAACTGAGGCTGCACTAATGACCTCTCCTGACCTCACATAGTACCTAGGCTCAGAGTCTCTCCATGACCCCTTCAATTCTGGGTTTCAACTGCAGCTGAGGCTATACCTTCATCAATGGCTCCTCTGATCACTCACAGTGCCAAGTCTCAGTGGTTCTCCATGATCTCTTCATGCCTTCAAACCCAGTACCATGCAGAAGACTCCTACATATTCCCAAGTTCAGCTGTCAGGACCACATCTTTGGTGTGCCAACCCTGAGGAAATATTTCCAGAAGATTTCACCTCAGTGATGCTAGTCTCTTACAACTGATATTTTCAGCCCCAGCTAGCCAGCATCCACTATCCCAATAAAGCACAAAGGGGCTCGCATCCATAGATTCTTAGTTCAAAGTATCTCACACAAACTGCCAGATAGCCTTTGCTTCCCTCTGAAAGGTCACAAGTCAGACCTCCATCTTCTACAGTTCCTTTGGTGTTCCCATTCCAAGTTTCCTCAAAACAGTCCATTAAGCTCTGAACACTCAAGGGCTTTTCTAGCCCAAAGTTCCAAACACTTCCACAGAGGTATCCTCTTCATGATGGCTGGGAGAGCCCTGCCAAGGCTATGGTCAGATCCCAGCAGGCATGTCCAACTTTTTGATATTGCAACATGACTTTGTCATCTACAAAGTTCACACTCAAGAATTACCTGAGATTTTTTAAATCTCATAATGTTTTAAGTAAGTTTAAGATTTTGTATTGAGCCACATTCACAGCTATTCTAGTACAAGTGGCCTGTGGGCAGCAAGTTGAACATACCTGGACCTGTTACAGGGTCAAAGTGCTCGTGATCCAATCACTTTCTGAAGGTTCTACCTCCAAGCACTGCTGTACTGAAGGGCAAGTCTTCAATCCACAAGATTTCAGAGACTACTTAAGATCTAAACCATGACACAGTAGTATAAAAATCTTAGCCTTCTTCCTCTTCATCCCTTAGTACACTGACAAATTACCAAGTCCCCAGGAGCATTCTATTTCCTGAAGATTCCTCCAGCTTTCAGTCACCCAGTACAGTTTCTAGAACCAGTCATGTTGTTCTAGACTATCTGGTGCTACTGAGATGGCTACAATCCATTGCTTGGTTTGAATCCTGGTTCTGCAGTTACTAACTAGGCAATAAATGGGAAACTTGGTGTAGTCTTCCTGCTTGTTTTTACACTGGCAAAATAGAGTACCTGCCTTGTAATATTTCTAGGAACATCCAATCCAATGTTTATGAAGCTGGGTGTGGTGGCACATTCTTGTAATCCCAGCACTTGGGAAGCCAAGGCAGGAGGACTATCAAGCGTTCAAGGCCAATCTGTTCTTCGTGGTAAGTGCCAGGTTTGCTAGGACTAGAGAGCAAGACCCTGTCGCAAAAGAACACAGCTTTTAAAAAAAAAAAAAAATAGAGTAAAATATATAAACCTCTACACCGCACACGGTGAGACTGTGGGTTCCCTGTTTGGCATGTGTGGTTCTGCTAAAGTAATGGGAAATTATATGTGCTTTCTCACCACACATTATTTGTTCAGCAAATGTTTATCATGTTCCTACTAGGAGCGTGTACAGGGAGGTGAGTTGTCGACCAAGAAATGGAATTATACAGATATATAAGGGCACATGTCATATTTTAGCAAAAAAAACTTGAAGCTAGGGAGTTAGTAAAATGTATTTCAAGGAAAAGAATGTTTCAATAGTGCTCAGATGATAAGATGAAACCCACATGGTGAGTTCTGGGAACAAAGAGAGGCCACTGTGGCTGGAGCCAGGTGGAAGTGGAGGAGGGGGCATAGAGAGGAGTCCGGTAAGCCCGCATCTCTTGGAACTTAGTGGGTATTTTCTGTGCAGACTTCTGAAGCCTAGTGAATGATCTGATTTAAATTTTAAAAGAATTGTTCTGGGTGCTGCTTTGAGAGAATATTTCAGTAGGTTCCCTTTGCAGCTCCTGCAGACTGGGAGGAAGCAAGCTGGGAGAATGTCAGCACAAGACAGAACAAAACCAAGAGCTCGCCTCTAAAGATTTCCTGTTGAGTCAACATGAACCTATTTGTCAGCATACCTGGTAACATTTTTTAATGTGTGAGTGTTTTGCCTGGGTGCATGTAATGCCTACAGAGGCCAGAAGAGGATGTCGGATCCCCGGTACTAGATTTGTAGATGGTTTTAGCTGTCATGCGGGTGCTGGGAATCAAACACTGAAAAGCAGCTAGAGCTCTTAACTGCTGAGCCAACTCTTCAGCCCCTTTCCTAATTTTTCAAAAAATTAATCAGGGCAAGAGAAGTGGCTTGGTGGTTAAGAGCACCACTGCTCTTTCAGAAGACCTGAGTTTGGTTCCCAGCACTTATGTCAGGCTCGTCACAACTGCTTGGAACTCCAGCTCAAAGGTACCCAGTGCCCCCTTCTGGCCTTGTCAGGTACTGCACTCAGGTGTGCAAACCCACACACCAACTTACACATATGCATATAATTTAACATTTTTTAATTAAGTTAATTTGGCATTAGTTGTAACACTTCTGCATTTTCTATAATCAATTATTACTGGGGAATTTGAAGAAGGCGCCTCTCATCCGAGCAAGTCAGCTCTACTTGCTCAAAGAGGAAAATAACAGAACTATGATAGCCAGTGGCTGGAATCCCTTCCCCTGGGGCAACTAAGGACCAAGCATATGCTAGCCAACTCTGATTTAGCCTTCAAGTTACCCAGGCGATGGAGGTATGGGAACAAGTCTAGTGGAAAGTCACTACCAGTTGCTTTCCCAAATGTTTCCCCTTCTCTTTGTTAACCTGATGCCGTTTGTCCTTGAGGAGAGAGAAAATGTGTTAAGCCAAGAAGGAAGACAGGAGGGAATGAAGTCCCATTTCTCAACATTTCTCTGGCTGGGAGTCCACGTCAGCATTCAGGTCAATGAGACGTTTACGTTTCTGATTCTTATACGAAATTACAGCTCTCATCATTTTCTCGTTCTTCTCGCATAAAAGTCAGTGTGATGCTGGAGGTTGCAATAGGCAAATATGGGTACAAAGTCTACATGTCAAGGCTGGCAAAGTGGAAAGGGAGAAGTACTGGGTGCGTCCTAGTGCGGCACAGCTCTGCACCGGCTTTGGCTGCCCCCAGACTGCTCATGAGAAGACTGCAATCTCCTTTTGAGCGAAGCCACTAATGCAGAGTTCCTGTTCCATGCAGCGAAACCTCTACACACAAACATGGGAGGGAGTTGGAAAGCTGCCAATCACCCCTTTTGAGCGAAGCCACTAATGCAGAGTTCCTGTTCCATGCAGCGAAACCTGGGAGGGAGTTGGAAAGCTGCCAATCACTACTGCAGTCCAAGAAATGACTGCTCTCTCCATCTGTCTTGCACTCAGTCTGACTCCTTTGGTATTTATTTTGTCTAAACATTGCTTTGTGTTCCCTTCATTGCCCTCTGGGCTAATCACCGTACCTGTTCTCTAAGTTCAGTGGTCTGCTAATTAGTAATTTCTGCTCTTATAACTTTGTGCATAGTCCACCAGGCCTTTCCAGAATATTGTTATATGACCTCTAACTTGCAGCTTCCCCCACTAATTTTTGAACCCTTTCTCACTCACTCATTCCTATGGCTGTCCTGTTACATTTAGGTCACAGGCCAGTTTATCGATAGGTCACCCGTGTCTGGCATCTTCCACCAATCCAGGCAGCTATGTCCTGAGAAATGGATGACTTCGGGAATACAGTAGGCAACAGGGTCGTGGTCTGCTAATTAGTAATTTCTGCTCTTATAACTTTGTGCATAGTCCACCAGGCCTTTCCAGAATATTGTTATATGACCTCTAACTTGCAGCTTCCCCCACTAATTTTTGAACCCTTTCTCACTCACTCATTCCTATGGCTGTCCTGTTACATTTAGGTCACAGGCCAGTTTATCGATAGGTCACCCCTGTGTCTGGCATCTTCCACCAAACCAGGCAGCTATGTCCTGAGAAATGGATGACTTCAGGAATACAGTAGGCAACAGGGTTCTGGAAGGCCCTTTCAACAAGAGACTGTGGGCAGATCAGCACTAACAAGAGGGCACACCTCAAGCATCGCAGTGAACCTCAAGCCTGGCACTCTGTGCCCATAGAAAGCATAGCCATCCTGCAGACCAAAACCATTTGAAATTTTAAATTACATTTCAGAAAGCATAACTTAACTATTGGTAGAATTCCAGGATTCAAGCCATAACCTCAATTTCATAATGCTAGTACTATGTGAAAGGTTGAAGATCTCTTTGTACCCTACTTCATCTATGAAAATAGGAAACACATATCTATTACCTCTTATGGTAATAGACTTGCAAAGTGTTTTATTGCTATAAAGTGCTATGTTGAAAATAGTCTGTTTTTAAATATTCTGATTTGTTGCATATGTAATACAGAGTGATAACAGAAGAATGTATTCTAAGTAAATGCAGACTTAATTTAAGGTTCCTTTAGGGTGTTTTCTTTTGTGGAAGTCACTAAACTCTAGGAAGACAGTATGCAATACTAAAACCTTCACTCAAGGTAAAATTTCCCTTACCCACAAATTAAAATCTGGTCTCATTTTACAATTCACTCAGCTAACATTTAAGTATAGCAATTATGTTCTGGGTTTTAAGCTTAAGTGTATAGAGTCAAAATTCAAAAGGAAGTCTGAACTGACTTCGAGAGTTGATTGTGCTTATTCCTGAGCACGTCTCTTCCCACCCTTCATCTTCAATGATGTCATGCCAGCAACTAGAAACCAACTCCACTGAGAATATTCACTCCGTAGAAATCAGCAAACCTATGAAAAGTCTTTTCTTTAGCTGTTTTTCAGAGAGCTAGTTGTTAAACATGGGCCACCAGATTTGGTGGATCTAGACCTGAAAAGCATATGCATACAGACATACATCATCATCAGTAACAAAGTGAAAATAAGCATAATAAACATTTAACAAGATTCATTTAAATAAGTCTCTTTTTCAAATAATTTTTACATTTTTATTCATTTATTATTTTATGCATATGAGTGTTTTGCCTGCATGTATGTAAGTGTACCACCTGTGTGCAATGCCCAAGGAAGCCAGAAGAGAAATCTGGATCCCCTGGAACTGGAGTTACAGATGGTTGTTAGCTACCATGTGGGGGCTGGGAATCGAACCCATTTAAATAAGTCTCTTTTTCAAATAATTTTTACATTTTTATTCATTTATTATTTTATGCATATGAGTGTTTTGCCTGCATGTATGTAAGTGTACCACCTGTGTGCAATGCCCAAGGAAGCCAGAAGAGAAATCTGGATCCCCTGGAACTGGAGTTACAGATGGTTGTTAACTACCATGTGGGGGCTGGGAATCGAACTCGGATCCTCTGCAAGAGCAGCCAGTGCTCTTAATCACCGGGTCATCTCTCCAGCCCCATATTTTCTCTTTTAAAAAACTTTGCCATGGTGGGGCATGGAGGGGTAGAAATTATGCAAGTATAATACTCATGTATGAAATTTTCAAATAGTAAATTTAATTAAAATTTTGTCATAGTGATCTGCAGGAATAATTTGAAGATTCACTACAGGTACGTCTAAATTGTTTCTTATCCTACAAAAGTGACCCCATGTGCCCATCGAAACAAATTGTGATGCTCCAACCTTTGAGTTTCTGATTCTGTGGTTTTCTTTGGGCTCTGAAAGCTCACCTCTCTAACAGTTTGGAGGTGATGCTGATATTATGGGTGTGGAGCACCACAGAACAGGTAAAAAGATTACACTGCACTGATGAATATGGATCAGCTCACTGCAAATTCAGCAAGATATTTTGGATTTTATGATGCTTTGTTTGAAAACCACATGTAATACAAACATAGGAAGCTGGCTGCCCCAGAGAGTGCACTGCCTATTGGACCTGGCAGCACGTGATTACGAGTGTTTGTTCCTGAGCGATCATAAATGCTATAAATCTAAGACACAGATTTTTCATCTCAGAAAAAAATGGCTTTTGTTCACTGAGCTTCATGTCTTCATCTAATGAAAGTAAAACTTTCATGTGCATATCTCTGTACTAGTCTTCTAAAATAGGAATTCACTCATATTTGCCTTTATTCAGGAAGATTTATTGTAATAATGATGTTAATATATGATGAAATAAGAGCCCAGGGTTCAAAACCTCCAGTAGAGCCAGCTCTCAAAATCAAAATGCAGTCCGGAAACAGCCGACCCTTGCTTTTAGACCACTGCGGCTTTTACAGACCCATTGCGGTGCCGCCCCCGCGCACTTGAGAGTCCCAAATCTAGAGCTGTCAGCATTTCTACACCTTACTGCTCTGTTTCTGCTTCTGTGAATCTCTGAGCCTCCCCTTCCGCTGGTCAGTACCCTCTCTTCCTTACTTTCCCTCCCTCCCATCACCTCTCCATTTCCATTGATAGATCCACTGAACCCTCCCAGCTTCCACCACCCTCCTGCCATTCATAAGCTTTGTATTTGTGTGTGATAGATGTGTGTGCATGCATATGTGCGTATGAGCATTCTTGTGTGTATTTGAGAGAGAATTCAACACATGTGTACCATAGCACACACAGGTAGCTCAAAGGGCAACCTAGAGTGTGGATCCTACCTGCCATCTTGTTAGAGACAGGATCTCTTTGTTGCTAACCTCGGGTACCTGGGGTAGCTGGCCCACAAGCTTCCAGGACCCTCCTGTCCCCACTCCCCACCTTACCGTAGGAGGAGTAGGATTACAGATGCAGGCTGCAGTACCCAGCTTTATGTGAGTTCTACGGATTTGAACTCAGGTCCTCACATGCGGATGACAAGCACTGTATGCACTGAGCCATTTCCCTAGCTGCTCTTAATCTTTCTTAAACCTCCAACATTTAGAACAGGATAAGATAATACGTGGCTGTGCTGGAGAGCTTTAGTGTCAACTTGGCACACCTGGGTTGAGGGAGCCTCAGTTGGGGAATTTCCTCTATTGGACTGGCCTGTGGCCATGTCTAAGGGGCATCTTCTTGATGAGTGATGTGGGAGGGCCCAGGGCAGGTGGGCCTGTGTTGCATAAGAAAGCAGGCTGAGCAGGGGCCAGGGGAGCAAGCCAGTAAGCAGCATTCCTCCATGGCCTGTGCTCCAGCTCCTGCCTCCATGTTCCTGCCCTGAGTTCCTACCTTGGGCTCCCAGATGAACTGTGACCTGGGATATGTAAGCTAATAAACCCTTTCCTCCCTAAGTTGATAGTGGTCAGAGTATTTTGTCACAGCAATGAAGAAACAAACGAGAACAGTGGCTCTTTAAAGAATAAACTAAACTGGCACACCTAGTTTGAATCACAGAATCATCGCTTATCTTGCGACTCCAACACATGTTATTCTGGTCACTTAATTCCAAAACAGAATGTTTGCTGTGTTTGGGACTGGTTACTTGCCAGATCCAAGCATTGCTCAGACATTCGAGAACATTGTTATTTCTGTCAAAGCTGTGTTTGCTAATTAGGAGCTACAGTTAATACTCAGAATCAGAAAGGGGGAAAAATACATACATATATATATTAGGAAGACTTACTTCCTGAACATCCAGCAGCATGCGCTGCCAGGTGCTGGAGGACAATATCCTCTGAGGGGCAGAGCACAGGTAGAGAAGACACCTGATTCTGGTTTTGCCTGGTGTAGTGACAGGTATCTATTTGTCCTTCTGCTTCTCTCTGAGGACCGCAAATCACTGGGGACAGCTACCGACTTAACAGTCACCTCCATTTCTTTCCACAGTCTCTGAAGAACCTGGAACAGTGTTCCTCAAGTCCATAAGCCTGTGGGTTCTGGGGAGAATTCCCCTCTGAGCAGGTAGGAACATCAGTACAGTTCTCAAAGTACCCGTGTGGACAGCCTGGTATTGGCTGCTTGGGCTACAAGAAGACCACTACACATTTCATTTCTGCAACCACAGTTTGTTTTCAGCCATCCCTGACAGCAGGTAAACATACAGTGGCCTTTCCTTCCCCTTGATGACCCTCCGGTAGATAATAAGCAGCCACAAGATAGACTCCAGACTCATTAACGGCTGCCATAAGGACATTCATTCTTAGCGCTAGGAACCTCAAGCTGTGGAAAACAACCAAAGTCTGTACGAGGCCATTAGTTAGCAAAAGGTAGGTGTCAGTGGAGACTTTTGTAGTTAACGTCCTGAAATACTTGTTTCTTTGCTCTTCAAGCCTTCTATTACTGGTTATCGTGAGTAAAATCGGGAGCAAATGTGCAAAGTAAAATAAAGACCAAGAGCTGAAATCCCTTAAGAACTCCTGTGTGGTAATCTGATAGGGTCGGGAGCTAGGAGGAAGGATTCAATTTTCAGCAGCGCTGTTCCATCCCTGCAGCCCACCATGTGTTCCAGCCTGGCCTTGATCTGCAGCCGTCTCTGTTTACTATGTGACAGACAGCTGTTCCGGCCTAGCTCTCCACGGTCATTCCTCCACTGCACACACCACCGTTGTGCAAAATGAGGCACGACAGAGACCACAGCCAGCGGCGGCATCAGTCTTTGGCTGGAAGGCTCAATATCAGAACATAATTGATCTCCCAAGACAGATAAAAAAAGAAAATTCCCTACGACATAGGACTTCCATGAAATACGGCTTGCAGCACGGGCCCCCAAATCGGCTTGATTCTCACCCCATCAGGTGCTATCTTCAGCTGCTATAGTTTTTCTTTGACCTGCTGGGCTCTTTCCTGAACAAGGACACCAGCACGAAGGCCTCCCTCTGAAGCACAAAACCCACCTGGCTCCGAGGTGCCCTTGCGTCTACATGACTGTGTAAAACATCCAGGGTGTCACCAGGCTGGGTGGACTCACGGACACATTGTTATCAAATATTTTTTTCAAGGTTAGAATTTTTTTTTTTTTTACAATTAAAGTTACAGTTTTAACAATATACAAAATATTACAGTAATTCAGATTTTTTGGCATAATGATTACAGATTTGATAAATACGTTTTATATCTCATAATAAACGTCTCAATGTCAATTGCCTAGGAATGAATTCTTCTGTATGAAAAAAAAAAAAAAAACAAGTATCTTCTTGAAGTCCCTCAAATTAAGGTAAAGAATAAGAACAAATCATTCTGGAAGAACGCAAAGGAAAATAGCTTTAGATACTTAAGTGACAATTGAATTTATTCTTATAATTGTTTTAATAGCTTTTGTATAATCTTCAAGGTTAGAATTTTATTAAAATAATGTGGATTTTATTTTAACTATTATAAAAGAAAATTAGGAAAATACCAAAAGGAGGGAAGGTCGAATTTCTTATATTCTAATTCCTAACCTTAGTAACAGAGAATAATATTGTTTTGTTTAATTTCCTTTTTATTTGTTGTAATATCCTGGTACATTTTTCACATAATTAGCTTTTAATTTTTTAATTTTAATTTTTTAGTAATATTTGTGTTGATTCTTTGGGGATTTCATACAATGCATTTTGATAATATTCAAACTCCCTTCTCAATCTCTTCCGATTCACCCCCTCCTCCTTACCTACCCTGCCTGCTCCCTGTCCTCTATATTTTCTAAGACCTTCTGAGTCTAGTTTGTGTTCCCCAAATACTCTTGGGTGTAGATTGGTCCATCCCCAGAGCTTAGTCAACCTGCCCAGTGTCACATTCTTAAAGAAAGCTGACTCTCCCTCTCTCAGCAGCTATCAATTGCCAATACACCCTCAGCTAGCACTGGGGCTTCCTGCCCACCGCCCCCCCTTCATGCTAAGCTTTTGTCTGGCTTGGGTTTGCACAGACCTTGTGCATGCTGTCACAGGCACTGAGGGTTCACATATGTAACTGCCTTGTTGTGTCCAGAATACACTGTTGTATTCACCCACCACCTCTGGCTCTTCAACCTTTCCATTTCCTCTTCTATGACAATCCTTGAGCCTGTGGGGGAGGGGTATGATACAGGTGTCCCATTTAGGGACAGGCACTCCACAGTGTCTTATTCTCTGCACACTGGCCAGTTGTAGGTCTCTATATTAATCATGATCTACTGTAAAAAGAAGCCTGTCTCATAAGAGCTGAGAGATGAACTAATCTATAGGTGTAACAATAAGTCATTAGGAGTTGGTTTCACATTATGTCTATTTAGCAGGATGATCGCAGTAGGATGTCCACTATGGCCTGTGACCTGTCTGGTCACAAGTTCCTGGTCCCAGTGACAGTGCCGATTATGGGTTCCATCTTGTGAAGCAGGCCTTAGATTCAACCAGAAAGTGCTTGGTTACTTCGATAGCTTTTATGACACGTTGTAGCAGTGGCATATCTTGCTGGTCTAGTCATTGTTACAGCTCTCAGGGCTCACCCTGGCTAAGATTGCTGATTACTGTTTTCTTCAGTCATCGTGCACAGCACCTTCCAGCACTGTGAAAACTAACCAGAAGAGATGAAACTTCAGGTCAGTACCGGCTTTTTTCTCCACGTTCTTCAGCTTGGGTATGTAGTATCTTCAACAATAGGGTCTTACCATCATGTTCTGAAGGGTAACCAACAGCAATGGCAATAACCAGTATTGTTTGATGGTCTACAGGACCCCCCACCCAGGCCCGCCTCCAAAAGATGGAGTCCATTCCTGGCACTGTGTTTTTTATTTGCTAGCTTATGGTATCTGGTAGGAGTATTGGCCCCTGTTATAGGGTAATTCCATTTAAACTTTTTATATGTGTATATGTGTATTTTTAGGAAGCTTCTACAATAGCAGGCATCCATACAACTTTTCAAAAGACCATTAGAGCTAGTTATCCCTTCCTTTACTCTCTCCTTTGCCTTGCCATCCCGTGCTACACAGCCCTTAACCCTTCCTATTCCTCATTTGCCCTTTATATCACTGTATTCTATCTACCTCCCATGAAGCTCCCCACTCATGGACTCTTCCTGGTTTCCTGACCTCTGTGGCTTTTCAAACTGAAACACATACATCTAAAGATTCAAAGTTAAGTATCCACTTCGGAAAGAGAACATGCAACATTTGTCCTTCGGGTCTGGGTCGCCTCACTCAGGATGACTTTTCAGCTCCATCCATTTACAAGTGAATTTCATAATTTAATTTTTCTTTTTTAATTTTTTTGTTTTTATTTTATGTTTATGAGTGTTATACCTGCATATAAGTAGGTGTACAAATGTTGTGCAGTGCTCACAGAGGTCAGAAAAGGGTATCAGATACCCTGGAACTGGAGTTAAGGATGGTTGTTAGCTGCCATGTGCATACTGGGATTCCATCCTGGGTCTTCTGCAAGAACAACCAGTGCTTTTAACTTCTAATCCATCTCTCCAGCCCAATTTCATTTTTCTTAACAGCTGAATAATATGCGTTGTGCAAATTGTACCATATTTTCATTATCCATTTATTAACTGAAGGACATCTGGGTTTTTTTTCATTTCCTGGCTATTGTGAATAGAGAAACAATGAACATGGATGAACAGGTATCTCTGTAATAGGATGCAGGGTCCTTTGGGTATATTCCCAAGAATGGCATGCCTGGATCATGTGATAAATCTATTTATAGCCTTCTGGAATCTCCACACTGACCGTAGTGACTGCACCAGTTTGCACTCCCACCAGCAGTGAATAAGAGCTTCCTTTCCCCATATCCTTGACGGCATTTGTCATTATTGTTCTTGGATCTTAGCCATTCTGACTTAGGTAAGATGAAATATCAAAGTAGTTTTAATTTTCATTTTCTTGATAGATAACATGTTGAACATTTAAAACAATTCCCAGAAATTTTCATTTTATTTTCTGAAAAATCTGTTTAATTCCTTTCCCCAAATTTTAATTGGGTCATCTGTTTCTTTGACGTGTGGTTTTTGTTTGTTGTGGGTTTTTTGTTTTGTTTTTAATTCTTGGTTTATTTGAGATACTAACCCTATGTCAGATGTAAAGTTGGTAAAGAAGATATGCTGCTTTTCTCCAATGTGTATTTTTAGACTCTTTGTCAAAAATCCAGTTGCTCTAAGTAGGAGAACTTAAATCCAGGTCCTCAATTTTATTCTATTGATCAATGTGTTTGTTTTTATACCAGTACCATGCTGTTTTTATTGCTATAGCTCTGTTATCACTACAGTTCAAAATCAGGGATAGTGGTACCTCCAAGTCTTCATTGTTCAGGATTGCTTTGGCTATTCTGGGTTATTTGCATTTCCATATGAAGTTTAAGATTGTTTTTCAATATCTATGAGGAATTGTGTTGCAATTCTGTTGGGAATTACATTGAATCTCTAGATTGCTTTTGATAAAATAGCCATTTTAACAGGATTTACACTACCCAATGAGCATGGGAGGTTTTTCCATTTTCTGGTATCTTCTTCAATTTCTTTCTTCAATGTCCTAAAGTGTTTATTAGACAAATCTTTCACTTCCTTAATCAGATTTATTCCAAGTTTTTTTTTATTGAGTTTATTGTGAGTGGGACTGTTTCCCTGGTTTCTTTCTCAGTATGTTTATTGTCAGTATGTAGAAAGGCTACTGATTTTGTGTGTGTGTGTTAATTTGTATCCTGCTTCTTTGCTGATCAGCTCTTAGGAGTTGTCTGATGAATTCTTTGGGGTCTTTTATGTATGGGATCATATCATCTGCAAATAAGGATACTTTGATTTCTTCCTTCCTAATTTGTATTTTCTTTATTCCTTCACGTGTCTTATTACTCTAGCTATGACTTCAAGTGCCATGTTGAACAGGAGTGGAGAGTGAACGTTCTTGTCTTATTCCTGATTTTACTGGAAAGGCTTTGAGGTTTTCTCCATTTAGCATGATGTTGGCTCTGGGCTTGTTGTATGTTACACTTATTATGTTGAGATATGTCCCCTGTATCCCTAGATTTTCCAGGACTTTTTTCATGAAAGGATGCTGGATTTTGTCAAAAGCCTTTTCTGTATCTAATGAGATGATCATGTGAGTTCTGGCCTTGAGCTTGTTAATAGGGATTACATTTATGGATTTACATATATTGAACCATCCCTGCATCTTTGGGATGAAGTCAGTTAGATCATGGTGCATGATCTTTTTGATGTGCTCTTGCATTCAGTTTGTAAGTATTTTATTAAGAAATTTTGCATCTATGTTTATCAGGGAGATTGGCATATAAATTTATTTTTGTTGGGTGTCTGTCTGGTTTTGGCATCAGGGTAATACTGGCTTCATAAATAGGATGTGGGTGTTGCTGTTCTAGTGTGTGAAATAATTTGACGAGTGCCGGTATTAGTTCTTCTTTAACGGTCAGATAAAATTTCACATGAATCCATCTGGTCCTGAAGTTTTTTTAGTTGGGAGATTTTTACTGCTTCTATCTCATTGGCTGCCATGGATCTGCTTAAATTATTTATGCCATCTTGATTTAACTGTGGTTAGTCATATATATCTAGAAATTTAACCATTTCTTTTAGACTTTCCAATTTAGTGGAATATAAATTCTTTTAGTTATGACCTTATGATTCTCTGAATTTCCTCAGTATCTGTTGCCATGTTTCCCTTTCATCTCTGATTTTACTGATTTGGGTCTTCTTCCTTTTCCTTTTGGTTAAACTAGCTAAAGGTTTGCCAGTCTTGTTCATCTTTTCAAAGAACCAACTCTTCATTTCATTGATTTTTTTTTGTATTTTTTATTGTTGTTTCTAGTTCATTAATTTCAGCTCTGATTTTACCTCTTCTTGTATACTTTTTTGGGTGATATTTGTTCTTGGTCTTCCAAGGCATTCAGGTACATCGTGAAGTCATTAGTATGAGATATTCTAATTTTCTGATGTAGACAAATAGCGCTGTAAACGCTCCTCTTGGGACTGCCTTCGTTATGTCTCATAGATTTGGGTATATTTTGCTTTCATTTGTATTGTGCCCCCGCCTGTGGGGACCCTGTACAGGTAAAGCTCGAGGGGGACCACTCCCTGAAAGGAAAAACAGGCGAGAAAGAAGAGACGGAGCCCAAGCAAGTCCACTTGTCAAGGGTCGCTTTATTGTACTGCAAGCCTTTTTTTATATACAGTTTGTATTCAGAGGGGGTTGAAGAAGTTGGTCAAAGGTTACAGCATTCTTATGGATATGGGAGAGGGACTGAGCAATTCAGCAACAGATGTTCCAAGAGATTACTGCATGACTCATTTTTCCGAGAACTGTTTGCAAGAGGAAGAGAAAGATAACCTTGCCATAAATTCTTTCCCAAGGTTACTTGTGCAAGCAGAATGTCCTGCTTAAGTCAACTGTTTGTAGAGCCATATTATATTATTTGGTAATGAATGTTGTTTCTCCAGCTCCTGACA
>NW_008330297.1:852881-854494 GCF_000622305.1 Nannospalax galili | reverse complement strand
TTTTTTAATAAAGTCAGTAATCTTTCGGAACACCCATGGCCCAAAGGAAATTATGAGCAAGAACCCCACCAGGGGCCCAAGGAGAGGTAGAAGATAGGGCAGGATTCCATTCCACATGCTCCACATGGGGTTTGCAAAGAGCTCTTGGTGTCTTTTTTCTAGCTCTTCTTGGTGCTTTCTGATCCGATCCCTGACGATCCCGGACTTGTTGGTATAAAAGCAGCATCTTTCCTGTAGAGCTAAACAGATACCTCCCTTGTCTGCTGTTAGTAAATCAAGTCCCTTTCTATTTTGTAAGACAACCTCGGCCAGTGAGTCTACCTGGTCCTGAAGATCTTGTACAGACCGATAGACCATATTAACATCATCAATTAACTGCTGAGATAATTTGTTGTAGGTGTCTATTGCCACTCCTACACCAGCTGAGCCAGTAGCAAGTGCCCCTGAAATACCCAGTCCAATAAGCAATGGAATAAATTGGACCGCTCGTTTGTGCCTAGGAACGAATATGTCAAAGCTAGGCAAGGGCACAGGCTCATCTCCTGGAATTATGTCTATGTCTGGCAAAAGCAACGCGGGGGCACATGAACCAGTCCAATTAGTGGGTAAATAAGGATAGGCCATGTTATTTCCACATACATAAATTCTCCCCCCCCCAAACAGCCTGTCTGAGAGGTCTTGACGAACCTAGAGCAGGTAGTAAACATAGCTAATCCAAGATCTACATCAAAGGAATTATTTTGAAAAGGATTAAAAAGACAAACAGATGTATTGAAGTAACGGGGCAGGACCTTAAAAGGTGTGGAATAGCTACAGTTATCTGGAGAGGGGAGTATGTTAGACTCATTGTTTAAAGGTATAACTAGAGGCCATGAAGTTATTGGAGGAGCCATCAGTGAATACCAAATGTGCTTTAGGTATGGGGTCTCTTTTAGTTACTTTAGGAAATATAACAGGGACTGGGCTTTTGTTAAAGAATTGGACCAATTTATTTTGGGGATAATGATTATCTAATTTTCCCTGAAATGTAACACTATTAATAGCCCACTCATCAAGGTGTCTGTTAAGCCAGGAAACCTGGGAAGGGCTGTAGGAAAGTATTATAACATCTGATTCCTTCCCAAACAGTTTGCAGGATTGTTCCCTGCCAAGCTGAAGAATTTTCACTACCAATGAAGGATAAGTGGGAAGGACCTTGTTGGTTGTAGAAGGTAGATGTACCCAATAAAGAGGATTGTCTCCTTGCCAGAAGACAGCAGTGGGAAAAAGGGGGGTGGCGAAAACTATGAGAAGCAATTGCTTAGTGGGAGAAAAATAATCAATAGTTTGTTGAGAAATGGCTTCCTCCACTAGGGCAAGAGCCTTAGAAGCCTCTGGTGTAAATTGACGGGGAGAGGTGGGGTCAGCACTTCCCTTGAGTATATCAAAGAGTGGTTTTAATTCTCCTGTGGTTAATTTTAAATAAGGCCGGAGCCAATTAATATCTCCTAAAAGGCGTTGGAAATCATTAAGTGTTTGGAGGGAATTTTTCTGAAGTGGTATTTTTTGAGAAACTATTTTATGAGGGAAAAGCTCGAAACCCAAAAGAGCTGGGGAGGATTTAGTTGAATTTT
>NW_008330297.1:836329-849411 GCF_000622305.1 Nannospalax galili | reverse complement strand
TTATGGGTATGGGAGGGGGACTGAGCAATTCAGCAACGTGACTGACTGCCAGGTGTTCCAAGAGATTACTGCATGACTTATCTTTCCGAGAACTGTTTGCAAGAGGAAGAGAAAGATAACCTTGCCATAAATTCTTTCTCAAGGTTACTAGTGCAGGCAGAATTTCCTGCTTAAGTCAACTGTTTGTAGAGCTATATTATATTTTTTTGGTAATGAATGTTGTTTCTCCAGCTCCCGACAGTATTTAACTCTAGGCATACTTTGATTTCCTTTTTGACTTCTCCCTAACCTCACTTTCGTTGAACACTATTGCTCAGTTTCTGCTAACTTGTGTACTTTCGACTGTTTCTACTGTTTTTAGTACCCAGCTTTATTCCCTTGTGGTCAGATAGATGCAGGATGTTATTTCAATTTTCCTAAGTTTGTTGAGATTTGCTTTGTGTCCAAATATATGGTCGATTCTGGAGAACGTTCCCTGAGCTGCTGAGAAGAAAGTGTATTCTTTAGTGTTTGAGTGAGATGTTCTATAGATGTCTGTTAGATGCATTTGATTTATGATGTCATTTGATTCTAGGGTTTCTCTGTTAATTTTTTGCCTGGATGATCTCTCTATTAGTGAGAGTGGGGTATTGAAGTCATCTACTGTCACTGTGTTAGGGTCAATCTGAGGTTTTGGATCTAATAGTGTTTCTTTTATGAAGTTTGGTGCCCCTGTGTTTGGTGTGTAAATATTTAGAATTTTAATATTGTCTTGGTGGATTTTTTCTTTAATGAAGATAAAGTTTCCTTTCCTAGCTCTTCTGCCTAGTTTTTATTGAAGCCTATTTTTTCAGACATTAGAATAACTGTGCTGCTTGTTTCTTAGTTCCATTTGCTTGAAGTATCATTTTTCATTCTTTACCCTAAGGTGGTGTCTGTCTTTGATGTTGAGGTATGTTTCTTGGAGACAGCAAAAGGATTTATTCTGTTTTCTTTTTTCTTTCTTAAAGATTTATTTTATTATATTTAATTATGTGTCTGATTGTGGGTGTGGTTTGCTTAAGGAGGCCAGAGGTGTCAGACCCCTGGACCTGGAGTTACAGGCAGTTGTGAACTACCTGACATGGGTACTGGGAACCAAGCTCAGGTCCTCCGGAAGAGCAGCATGCACTCTTAACTGCTGAGCCATCTTCAGCCCCAGATCCTATTTTCTAATCTATCTGTTACTCTGTGTCTCTTTGTTGGGGATGGAGGTGACCTACATTGAGAATTGTTATTGAGCAATATGTGCTGATCCCTTGTTATTCTGTTGTGGTGGTGTTACTTTCTTTTGAATAACTTTTCTGGAATTTATTCTCTGTGCTCTCTTGGGTGTATTTAATCTTCTCTTCAGAATAAAGTAGTCCTTCCAATATCCTCTATAGAACTGGTTTAGTGTTAATAAATTCATTAAATCTGTTTATATCATGGAATGTTTTTCTTTCTTCTTCAATTATGAATGATTCTATTTCCTGGGTATAATGGCCTGGGCTGGCAGCTGTGGTCTTTAAGAAGTTTTAGAACATCAGTCCGTGCCCCCTTGGCTTTCATAGTCTCTGTTGGAAAGTCAGGTGTTATTCTGATGGGTCTGCCTTTACATGTGATTTGGTCTCTCTTGCAGCTTTCAGCACCCTTTCTTTGTTCTGTACATTTAGTGTTTTGATTACTATGTAGCATGGGGAGTTTATTTTCTGGTCCTGTCTATGTTTTCTCTTGTACCTTGTATGCATCTTTCCTTAGATTTGGGGAGTTTTATTCCATGATTTTCTTGAAAATATTTTCTGTACCTTTGACCTGGGTTTCTTCTTCTGTGCTTATGATTTGTAGGTTTCATCTATTAAAATGTCCCAGACTTCTTTCATGTTTGGTTCCTGGATTTTTTTAGATTTAACATTTTCTTTCACTGAATGATCCAAGTCCTCTACATTGTCTTCAAAGCCTATTGGTGAGGCTTTCCACTGAATTTTTCATTTCAAGTTTTATTTTGGTTTGGCTTTTCTTCAGAATTTCTATCTTTGTTTAATATTTTATTTATTATTTTTGTTCTATGTATATGAGTGTATTGTCTGTGCAACACCAGAGGCCCTGCCCTATACAAGTCGTGCTGTAGAGCCCTTGTAACAAACACAGCATGGTCCTGGCACACACACACAGGCGCATACACACACAGGCACATGCACACGTCCCTGGAACTGGAGTTACAGGTGGTTGTTAGCTACCATGTGGGTGCTGGGATCCAAACCCAGGTCTTTTGCTAGATCAGCCAGTGCTCTTAACTGCTGAGCCATCTCTCCAGCCCCAAGAATTTCTGTTTCTTTATTAAATTCTATTTTTACATCTTCAATTGTTTTCTTTATTGCATTCAGCTGTTTGTGTTTTCATGGTCTTTATTTGGAATTTACGCATGTCTACTTTTAGTTTCTTGACCATATTTATAAATGCTATTGTGAAATCATTGTCTTGTGTATCAACTCAGTTGCTCTTCTCAGGGGACAGTGTAGTGGGTATACTAATTTTTGGAGGACACATATTGTCTTGGTTATTCATGTTGTTTATGTTTTCTTGATTGGACCTAGTAATCTGAAATTAGGTCTTTGGTGGTATTTCTTGGTACAGATATCTGTTCTCACCTATATTGAGTGTGTGTTTGGATCTTTGTTTGCTATTACCTCAGCGTTCAGGTTGTAGACCAGCATGCACACACACACAGATAGACACATGTATGGAACAGAAGACCCAGAAATCAATGCCTGTAGCTACAGTTCTCTAATTCTTGACAGAGGGACAAAAATACCTGCTGAATGAACAGTTTCTTCAACAAAAGGTGCCAGGAGAACCAGATAGCCACATGTAGAGAAATGAAACTGAATCCTTACCTCTCACCCTGTACAAAAATTGATTCTAAATGAATGAAAGACTTAAACACGAGACCTGAAACTGGAAACTGACAGAGAAAACGGGCAAGGACTCTGAATTTGACTCAGTAGCTCAGAAATGAATAATATTAGGAACTGACAAATGAGAGTCCGTTAAATTCAAAACCTTCTGCACTGAAAAGGAAATATCAAAATAAGGATACAGCCAACAGGACTGAAAAGATAGCTTTGCCAGTTATTTACGTGACAGAGGATTAATATAAAAAACTCAAAAATTAACCCCCCAAACAAATAATCCAATTAATAAATGGGACAGTTCTCAAAGGAAGAAATATAGCCAGTGCATATATGAAAAAATATTGAGTGTGTGTTTGGATCTTTGTTTGCTATTACCTCAGCGTTCAGGTTGTAGACCAGCTGAATGACACCACATCAGGTACTATAGCATACATTATCTGCATTCTACAGAGCAAGCTCCTCCAGAACCAGATGTATTCATCATCCCTAGGCATCAGGGAGACGCTTATCAAAACTGCACTGAGATTCCATCTCATCCCAGACAGAATGGCTATCATCAGGAAAACAGGCCAGGCATGGCAGCACCCACCTTTAATCCAAGAACTTTAGAGGCAGAGGCTGGTGGATTTCTGTGCGTTCTAGGCCAGCCTGACCTACATAGCAAGTACCAGAACCAGATTGAGTCGATCACTGGTATGGCCACCCAGTCACAGAGAAGATGAACCTAATGAGAGAGTTCCTAGCTGGTACAGCCATTCAGGTACATAGCAGTGGACAAACAATGCAAAGCTCCATTTGACCAGTTCTAAAGTACGTGTGCTTTGAACCCTCTGTGGACAACCACTCTCTCTGTGGACAGCCATTCAACCACTTTGCCCTGGAGTCGATCACTGGTATGGCCACCCAGTCACAGAGAAGATGAACCTAATGAGAGAGTTCCTAGCTGGTACAGCCATTCAGGTACATAGCAGTGGACAAACAATGCAAAGCTCCATTTGACCAGTTCTAAAGTACGTGTGCTTTGAACCCTCTGTGGACAACCACTCTCTCTGTGGACAGCCATTCAACCACTTTGCCCTGTGGAAGGGAAAGCTCAGTATAACTACTTTGCTGTTAACATAAGGGAAAGGACTGTATTCCACAGAAGCTCATTCTTATATTAATACAAGGACTGGTCAGGTGGTTCTGAAGGTTAAAGTGCTCACTGCCAAACTTGAAAAGCTGAGTTCAGCCCCTGGTACCCACATGACGGAAGAAGAAAACTGACACCCACCAGTTGTCTTCTGTTCTTCACATGTGCAACATGACACACACATACACATATATACACACACACATATACACACACACATAATGAGTGTTCTAGTTTGCTTCTATGTTGCTGTGATAAAACAGTGACCAAAAGCAACTTGGGAGGAAAAGTTTTATTTGACTTACTTTTGACAGTTCATCATCAAGGGAGGCCAAGGCAGGAACTCAAGGCAGGAACCTGGAGGCGGGAACTGAAGCAGAAACGAGGGGGAACACTGCTTACTGCCTTGCTTCCCTGGCTTGCTCAGCGACCTTTCTTACCCAGCCCAGGTCCACCTGCCCAGGAGTGGTGCTGCCCACATAGGGCTCGGCCCTCCTGCATCAACTAGCAATTAAAAAATGTCTCACAGACGTGCCCACAGGCCAATTTGATCTGGAAAATTCTCTAGTTGAGGGTCCCTCTTTTTTGGTAACTCTAGTTTGGGTCAAAGGTTGACAAAAACTAGGCAGCACAATTAGCTTTTCTAATTAAATACAATAACTAGAAAATAAAAACAAAAACACCAGAAATTCATGTACTAAAGCAGTTGCTCCTTTAGCTGTGGATGTGTTTCTATGGCAGTCTGCTGTACTTTGTTACACTTTCCAGGTAGTAACACTAACAGTAAGAGCTGTCCTGCTAAAGCTTCATTTGTTTGATAATGACACTAATTAAATATGTCAAAACTTGGATTGTCACCATGTCACAAGTGGGAGTCAAAATAACAGTAACAGTCAGACATAGTAGCACAAGGGGCTAAGGGTTATGAGCTTCAGGCTAGCCTGAGCTTTGCAGTGAGACCCTACCTCAAAAAAAATACACAAAGAGACTGGGGAAAGCACTTGCCATACAACATGAGCACCTGAGTTTAATACCTAAGAGGCCATGTTGAGAAAGAAGGAAAGAAGAAAGGAAGAAAGGAAGGAGGGAGGGAGGGAGGAAGGGAGGAAGAGAAGGAGGAAGGAAGGAAGGAGGAAGGAAGGAAGGAAGGAAGGAAGGAAGGAAGGAAGGGACGCTTATCAAAACTGCACTGAGATTCCATCTCATCCCAGACAGAATGGCTATCATCAGGAAAACAGGCCAGGCATGGCAGCACCCACCTTTAATCCAAGAACTTTAGAGGCAGAGGCTGGTGGATTTCTGTGCGTTCTAGGCCAGCCTGACCTACATAGCAAGTACCAGGGACCCTGTCTACAAAGAAAGGAAGGAAAGAAGGGAAAGGGAGGGAGGAATGAAGGAAGGAAGGAGGGAGGGAGGAAGGAAGGAAGGAAGGAAAGGGAGGGAGGGAGGGAGGAAGGAAGGAAGGAAGGAAGGAGGGAAGGAAGGAGGAAGGAAAGAAGGAGGAAGGAAAGAAGGAAGGAAGGAGGGAGGGAGGGAGGAAGGAAGGGAAAGAGGAAGAAAAGAAGAAAGGAAGGAAAGAAGGGAAGGAAGGAAGGAAGAAAGGAAGGAAGGAAGGAAGGAAGGAAGCCTGGTGTAGCACAAGCATCTGTAATCCCCCTGGGGCTTGCTGCCTCACCAGCCTAGCTAACTGTCGAGTTCCAGGTTCACTGAGAGACCCTACCTCAAAAACTAAGTTGGAGAGTGATTGAGGGAGACATTCAATATCAACCTCTGGTCTACACACACACGCACGCGCACACACACACAGACACACACACACACACACACACACACACAGGCTCAGGTACCCTTACATATACATGCACACACATGAACGCATACACATGCACAAAGTGACATTAGCAGTGGGTTGGGAGACTAGAAGAGATCCCTGTACAAGGAAAACAGGATGACAAGGAATCTAATCTTGACTTTCCAGTGACTACCACAGTCAAACTTCTTAAGCTCAATAAATCTAAAGTTCCTATTCTATAAAACACACTGAATAACCTCTAGTTCTACTCTGCTGTGAATTTCTGTGATATATACAATATAACCATTTACTGCATTTGCATCAAAATTTTGGTTGGAGACCACCATTGATTAGCTTTATTTTTGCACCAAAAAAAATAAGAGAGAGAATGATTTGAAGAAGAATCCTCACTGATTTGATTTCATTTGATTATGTCCACATGTTCCCACATGTTCCAGGAACACTGCCTTGTCTACCTTAAATCAGTGAACATTCCCCCTTGCACTTCAGTTTACCCACCACCAGACAGAACATAGAATGGAAACCACTTCAGAGTTAACGAACTGCTTGTCAGAATTGTCTGTGGATCCCCTGCTCACTGTTACCTTTCTATTTCTCACATGTGCATCATTCACAAAAATATTGGGGAGCTGGAGATGGCTCAGTGAACAAAGTGACGACCAGAGTTCAGGCCCCCAGGATCCACAACATGGCGGTGGTGGTGACTCATCTCTATTTCCAGCACTTGGGAGGAGAGACAAGGGAACCCAGAGCAAGCTGGCTGCCAAAACTAGCCATATTGACCAGCTTTTCAATTGAGAGACCCTATAGCAAAGAACAAGAGCAGCTGAGGAAGACTCCTGATCAACCCAGGCCTCCCTACACATGTGCACAAGCATGCAAGTGCAATTACACACACGTGTGCACCTACACACGTGGCATACATACACACATATATACATACCAAAACACAATGATTTTTAAAAATCACTGGCTTCGTAATTGAGGAGCATTCTGTAAAATGTCTGATCTCTATATTTCAAAAATGCGAAAGTCAAAGAAAAGTTGACGGAATTGCTGCGGATTGAGGGAGAATAAGAAGAATCGGTAATAAACTGTAAGGCGTGCTATTGGGTTGGATCCCAGACTGGAGGAAAATAACTATAGAAAGCACCCCACTGAGAAACGCCATAGCATTTCAATATGGACTACAGATAATAAATTCTGAGTGTACTACACCCTTTAAGTTATGAGAGGCAATTCCTTGTGCTAAGCAAACCCACACTGAAGCACTTAAGAGTAGAGGCGCAGGGCTTCTCTAGCACGCGGCAAGTTGTCACCTCAGTTCTTGTCTTCCCAGAGGAAGAATTCAGCCAAGAAACACAGTTTAAGAAAAGCACACCAGAGAGAGAAACCGGAACAGGCTGACTAGGAGAGGAGAGGGGCAGAAGTCCATTGGGTTCTGCACTGGAGATATTTAAGAAAATTTTATGACTGGGCATGGTGGTGCACAATATTAATCCCAGCACTCGGGAGACAGAGGCAGGCAGATCTCTCTGAGTTTGCGCCCAGCCTGGTCTACCTAGAGAGTTCCAGATCAGCTAAGGCTACATAATAAGACCTTGTCTCAAATATGTGTGTGCGTGCGTGCGTCCGTGCGTGAGAGAAAGAGGGATGACTTCAGTTCTTCCTTCTGTTTCCCTCAATAGCAGGGTTTTGCAACACTTTTTTTTCAAACGAGACCATTTTTTAATTGCCCCAAATATTTTCTTCATTTATCCATTATCACAGATATCTTTGACAACACAAATTCATCAGAGTAGTGAAATGTTCTCCCTCTATTGTGATAAGATAATTAGATAATTTAATAGAAAAATATTAAACAATTTCTATTTCTAGAAAGGATTTTATATTCTTTGAGGGAAATGTGTTTGCTGGATATAAATTTTATTCTAACTGAAAAACTGTCTGTTGGTAAAAGAACTCTTAGGAAGTAAAATACAATTTAGCCTAGAAAAACAACTCAAATAATTTATTTTGGGAGGCAGGAAACAAAAATATATTTCCTGATTCTGAAACTACAGCAGTGTTTTGAGACCCAAGAAAGATGGATGGTTTTAATGTGCAGCTAAGTTGAAAAAAATGAAAATAAAAATCAAGATCTATGCAACACACACTTACTGTATAGACAACCCATTAAGAACAGTCCCCAGAACACATTTTTACATTTCTCCAGAGAGTTGGGAATCTGCACTGCAAAATCATTTGTGGAGGAGACACAGGCTAAGACGTGATCCAATCCATGGGACAGGATGCAAAGCATGGGGTGACAGCCATAACCCATGCTGACATTTAACCATGAAGAGTCTACTGTCCAGCCTTGCTGCTCTCCTACAGCAATATTTTGAATGCTTCTACAGGATCGTTTGTTGTGTAAGAAATACCTTAAGAGTAACAGGCAGCAACAGACTAAACAAAGCGCTCTGGGTCCTGAGGTTTCTACAAACCACGCTCCTTCTTTTTCTTCCAATTTCATTTTGTCTGTGTTTGCACAGACAAGAAATCAAGATTTTGATTAACTTTGGAAATAGGAAATAGACTATTTTACTCGTATCAGTGCTATTACCCACAAAAAGTTTGCTGCTGAGAGGCAACCCAAAAGCAGGGTGGTTTCTTGAATTATCTGGGTAACTCTCAATTTTGTAATGCATTAGGTCAAAATAGATAAAATACGAATGTAATTCATTTCAAGATTTATTCTATTCTTATGCATTTGTGTGTATCTGTGTGTCTGTGTGTCTGTGTTTGAAGAGGGCATCTGATCCCTTGGAGCTGAAGTTGCAGAAAGCTGTGAGCGCCTAGTGTGGGTGCTAGGAATCAAACTGCAGTCCCCTGGTAGACCAGCAAGCGCTCTTAACTGAAGCATCTCTCCAGCCTCATGAATCTAATTCTTGCTACACTGTTCACTGAAGATGGTAAATGACAAAAATCAATGCCCACCACTCATGTTACACTGACAGACAACGCATACACAATTTTCAACCTCATCTTTATTTTTCATTCCTTGGTGCTCTTGCTTCCCACCCCTGCCTCACTTTGGAAAATAATAGAGTGGCTTTCAGCATGAGAACAGTGTAGTCACGGTTACTGAGTATGACCTGTGTGCCTCAGTTTTCACACAGATAAAACCATAATACTAACAGTACTGGATTCATAAAGTTGTCACAAGGATCAAATGAGATAAGAGCTAGTGAGACACTTAGAAAGTAATTGAAGGCAGGGTCCTGAAGAACTATTTGTACCTGTGTTCGCAGCAGCCTTATTCACAATAGACAAAGAGAGAAGCAACCCAAATAAATGCCCATCATCAGATGAACCTTGAGGGCATTCTGCAAAGGGAAGTAAGTCGCAAAAAGATAAATATTGTATAGTTGACTTACCTGAATGGTCAACCAGAGACAGAAAGGGAAATGGTGGTTTCAGGAGGGATGGAGACTGGGACGTTGTCATTTAATTAGTACAAGTTTATCAGTTTTCCAAGATAAAAAAAGTTCTAGAGATTGGTTGCATAACAATATACACACTTTTAATATGAAGTTAACACTTAAAATTATTAAGGTAATAAATTTTATATTCATTTACAATGAATATAAAATTGTGGTTAAAAAGTTATAAAATTAATAAATTTTATAAAAAGGAGAGATGGCTCAGCAGTTAAGAACACTGACTGTTCATGCAGAAGACCCAGGTTTGAATCCCAGCACCCACATGGCAGCTAACAACTGTCCATAACTCCAGTTCCAGGAGATCCAACAGTCTCTTCTGTCTTCCATGGGCATTCCAGGACATGGGTGCACTTACCCACATGCAGGCAATACACGCATACACATAAAAATAATAAATTTTTTTAAATTTAAAAACTAAAGCTTTTTCATTTAAAAATTCACTTATAATATAGAAAACACCAATAGAAAGGAGCTGCTATTTTTCTTTTTGATATTTTCTAATTCAAGACCAGGCACTTTTGTATGTTCTCTGATTAACAAGTTCAGGAGCAGTTCTCTGAGTTTGACGGGACAGAAGCAATGGACCTTTTCTAGGGTAGTTCAGGGGGTCTCAGGTGGGCAGGAAGCCCTGGGGAAGGAAGTGCCTGGGACTCAATACTCAAGCATGAGTGGTTTGCTGGCTGTGGGGTGACACGAAAACAACTGGCCGCCAACCTGTGAGCTGCCCTGCCGATGAAGGGGCTACTTCAGACCCAGCTTCCTTGTCTAGCCACTCTTCCAAGGCCATGAAAGGAGAATAAGATGTGGCTACATTCAAACAAGAGAAGAATAAACAATACCCATCAGACCTATGGTAGTCAAAGCTCACATCAACTATCTTGACAGCCCTGGTATTGAGTGATGGAACACAACACAGAACACAGGAAAGTAACCCAACCATCAGGGAAGGGCTGTAAATTCCAAATGCCTCTGAGGGAACTTAGCAAGAAATATGTAGTGCAGACATAAAAGAAAACACAGTTTTATTGGGGATTCTAAAAGAAGTCCTAAATGGAAACAGTAAAATATTTGTTTTCATATGAGAAGAAATACTACAAACTTTAAAATCTTCCAATTTGCATTTACAAATGGAATTCTTTTAAAAATTCTATGTAACAGAAGACTAAAGAGTAAACCCAAACTTCAACAAAAATATTCTAAACAATGTCTAAAACAGAGTTCAGGGCTGGGAAAATGGCTCAGTCAGTAAGGGGCTTGCCACACGAATGCAAGAACCTGAGTCCTGATCCCCAGCACCCATATTAAAGCCAAGCACCACAGTAGCCCCTGTAACCCAGAGATGCAGGTGCAGAAACAAGGGATCCCAGGGGTTAATTGGCCAGGCAGCCTATACAATTGGTGAGCTCCAAGTTGAAGGAGAGACCCTATCTCAAACAGCAAAATGGAGAAAGAGTGAGGAAGACAGACACCTAATGGCAACCACAGGCTTCCACACATGTATACACATGCATGTGCATATACGTGCAATGTGCTCATGCCCACATGAACGTGTACATGCAACACACACAACACCACACACAAAGAAAAAAAATCCCAGATTCAAAGACATTTCCAAAATATATGATTTAGAATTAGTTAATTGCTCTGTTTTTTAATTTTATATTACATTTATTTACTGGTTGATTTGTTTTATAATCTAAATTTTTATTAATTTTATGAGTGTTTTGCCTGCATGTATATAAGTGCACTGCATGCATGCAGGGCCCTTGGAGGCCCGAAGCGGGCATCTGATCCCCTGGAAGTGGAGTTACAGATGGTTGTTAGCTGCCATGAGGTGCTGAGAACTGAACCCGGATCCTCTGCAAGAACAACCAGAGCTCTGAACCACCAAGCCATCTCCAGCCCCTATTTGTTTGTCTTGTGTGGTGCTAGGACTGCCAGCATGGAGTTCGGAGGACAACTTGCAGTAGTCAGTTCTGTTGTTCCATCCTGTGGGTCCTGGGAATGAAATGTAGGTCATCAAGGCTTAGCAGCAAGTGTCTACCCACTGAGCCATCTCCCTGGCCCTAACTGCTTTTTCTAATCCACAGAGAAAAGGTAAATTTAGCCAAGATTGGTCTGGAATTCGCTATGTAGCCCAGGCTGACCTCAAACTCATGGCAATCCTCCTGCCTCAGTCACCTAAGTGTTGGTATTATAAACATGAGCCACCATGCCCAGTAGCAAAATTATTTTTGAAAGTAAGACAAAATCAAATCACCAATATAACTTTGAAAATGTTCAAACCTTTCTGATTTAGAGTGCAAATTAAAATAATGAGGCATGAGTTTAGCTCATCAAATTCTCATTTTAAAAAATGGCAGCCCAAGCCAAGGAAAGGTCAAGGCAAGAGGCGTTCCCAGGGACTGAAGACTGCCATGGCCTGCTAACAGCAATTTGCCAACATGAGTCCAAATGCTCAAAACGTTCTGAACCTTGTACTTTCAGAAGTCTGCCTTATAAATAATGAGCACTTCAACATCTAAAAATATTTTGAACTATGTAACCCAGAAATCTTCCCTCTGCAAAGCACCAGGAAATGTTATATTAAAACTAAACATTTTTAATGGTTGGGAAAAGAAGACAGAGGGGGAGGAGTGGGAAAGGGGGAAGGGAACTGTGAGACAGACCAAGTATGACTGTGGGTGGGATTAAGTGGAGGAGTTCTTTACATACAGTTAGAAATTTTTGCTCCTTGCTGGGCATGGTGGCACACGCCTGTAGTCCCAGCACTCGGGAGGCAGAGGCAGGCAGATCTCTGTGAGGTCAAGGCCAGCCTGGTTTACAGAGTGAGTTCCAGGACAGCTGGGGCTACAGGGAGGCCCTGTATCAAAAAGATCAAAAAAAATTTTTTTGTTCCATAGTTATTGAACATAATTATAAGGTTCATTGTGTATACAATGTGATCAAATCAGGGTAACCTGAGAATCTGTCACTTCAAACATCTTATTTCTTGTGCTGGGACTATCCAGAATTCTCTCTAGTAGCTATATGGAAATAATTGTCAATAATACCTGACTGAGCTATAGAACATTGGAAGGTATTCCCCATACCTAACTGCATCCCTGTACCAGTTAGCCAGCCTCTCCTGTCCCTCCCTCCCCAGCTTCTAGTAGCCACAATTGGTGGATGCAATCAACTCTTTTAGCTTTCACATGCAGGTGAGAACATGCATTATTTGTGCTGCTGCACCTGACTTACTTCACTTAAAACAGGGTCCCCAGAGCCGATGCCTGTTGCTGCTGGGCCCTCCATCCTGTTCTCCAAGCGACACCAGCTCACATTCCCACCAGGTGGGCTCGACCTGCTCACTGCTGTTCCTTGGTTTTCCTTCTTTGATAACAGCCGTGCTGCTGGGAATGAAATCATATCTTGGGGTGTTGAGTTGCAGTTCCCTGGTGACTGACTTCTTGGCCACTTGTGTTTCTTCTTTTGAGAAGTGACTAAATCTTTGGGGTCTTTTTCAATCATATTAATTATTTGCTTTTCTTATTGTGATGAGTTTTTTTTTTTTAGGGTTTTTGTTGTTGCTGCTGATGCTCTGTGTGTGTGTATGTGTGTGTGTGTGTGTGTGTGTGTTTTAGATGGTGTCACTATGTAATCCTGGCTAGCCTGAACTCACTTTGTAACCCAGCCTGGCCTCAAACTCACACATATCTACCTGCCTCTTCATCCTGTGTGCTGAAAATTAAAAACTTGTG
>NW_008330297.1:822102-836177 GCF_000622305.1 Nannospalax galili | reverse complement strand
AAAAAAAAAAACTTATTCTTTATATAGATGTCTTCAAATGTTCCCCTTGTTTCCTTGTAGAATTTTCAGATTCAGGCTTTATATTTAGGTGTCTGGTCTATTTTCAGTTGTTTTGTGCAAAGTGGGTGACAAAGTCAAGCTGCATTCTGCATGTGGATTTCTTGTTTGAAGAAGCTGTTTTTCATTTCATATACATGCTTTTGTGTCTTTCTCAAGAGTCAGTTGGTTGGGAGGCATGAATTTATGACTCCATTCGCTTTCACTGGCCTACGTGTCAGCTTCTATTCCAGGATCCTGCTATCTTAATTAGCATGCCCCTTTAGTATTCTTGAGTTTGGGTGTCATAATAGCCCCACCTTGTTCTTTTGCTCAGGGTTGCTCTAGCTATACGGTGTCTTTTACTTCCATATGAACTCTAGGATTGTTTGTGAAGAATGCATTGTGGTTTCACACACCCAGATACCAGCACTCGAGAGGAAGAAGCAGGAGGGTCTGCAGTTCAAGGTCATACTCTACTACATACAGAGTTCAAGGCCAGCCTTGCCCACATGGAGACTTTGTCTCAGAAAGAGTGCATTGGTATTTTTATGGGTATTAGATGAAATCTGCAAGTGCCTTGGGTAACTTAGGCATCTTCACTGTACAAATTCTTCAGTTTGTGATCATGAGATCTTTCCAATTCTCTGTGCATGTATTTCTTCTTCAATTTTCCTCATTACTATTTGTCATGGCTTTTTTTTTCAATTTCTTAATGCTGTACATTCAAGCATAAGAGTTTTAAAATTTGATAAAATCCCATTTATCTTTTTTATTGCTGTTTGGGCTGTTTTCTTTTAAAATATGACCTTTCAGTTTAAATTTGAGACTTCATTCCACTTTTAATTTTCTTTGGTGTCTTATCATGTCATTTCTTCTATACATGGATATTCAGTGGTCCTAGAATTCACTGTCAAAAATATTCTTCTTCCATTAGATAGTCTTGGTACCTCATTAACAACCAAGCAGCTATAAATGTAAGGTCTATATAATCTATTTCACTAATACACACGTCTAGGCTCATGCTAGTAACACAGTCTTGATATATATCTTTGTCCTAACTTTTGTATTCAGAAAGTGTAAGTCCTCCATTTATTCTCTTTCAAGATTGGTTTGTCTATTCAGAGTCTTTTGAATTCCCTTGTTTTAAGATCAGTATCCTGGCTATTGTACAAAAAAAGAGAGAGAACAAAGAAAAACATCACAAAACAAACACGGCTCTAATTTTGATTAGGATTGTATTGACTCTATAGAACAATCCAGGGAGTATCACCATCTTAGGAATTATCCATCTCCAGTCAGTGAAGATGGGATGTCTTCCTATTTCTTTGTCCTTTTTATTTGTTCTCAATAACATACAATTTCTAGTGTGCAGTTGTGTTAAATATATGCCTGTGATGGTTAATCTTGATTGTGGACTTGACAGGACTTAGAATCACCATGCACCTCTGAGTGTTTCTATGAGGCTGTTTCCACAAAGGTTTAACCTAGGAGGGAAGACCCGACTTGATGTATCAACATTCCGTACACTACACACACACACACACACACACACACACACACACACGTGAGCTGAGCACCAGCATTTATCTCTGCTTCCAAACTGTGAAAACATGCAATGGGATTGGTTGCTTCATGCAATTCCAAGGGTTCCATGATGTCATGACTATTGCTTTGTCTGGGAATGAGTCTCTACATCAATTAACTATCAAAAATATCTTCCAGTGAGGTGTGGTGGCATATGCCTTCAACTCCAGCACTTGGGAGGCAGAGGCCAGCTCTGCCTGCTCTACACAGTGAGTTCCAGGTCAGCTCTCAAAAACATATCTCAAAAAATATAAGACAAAACAGATATCTTCCATCATAATTAGAGAGTGACCTGCATTAAAGAGTTATAAAGATACACCAAGACTTAGGTTTGGGGGGAGTTGGGTTTTTTTTGTTTTGGGGGGGATCTTTTTGAGACAGGGTCTCCCTGTAGCCCCAGCTGTCCTGGAACTCACTATGTAGACTAGGCTGGCCTTGAACTCACAGAGATCCACCTGCCTCTGCCTCCGGAGTGCTGGGATTAAAGGTGTGAGCCACCATGCCTGGCTGGGTTTTGTTTTTTAAAAAGCATTCTTTTTCACACTACAAAGAAAGAATTAGTATTTTGGCCTTTTAAACTCCTACATGCTACTGAGAATGATGACATTCCCCAGAGGTCCTCCTGTTACATCACTAGATACAACCCCTCTCTGGGGGCAGATTGCAAGGCACACTCTGAAGACCTGAGCCTCCAATGTTTACACTAGTTTGAGAACAAAGACTGTGTCATCCAAAACATGGTAGTCGTACATGTCGCCCTCACGCAGGTATGGGACTCCAGTGAAATCTTCAATGACAACGCCTACTTTGCCAAACACTTCAGGCAGGCTCTTCACTTCTTTCCAAATCTTTAATTTACAAAATATCTGTTAGTTTTCCCTACGTGCGACGTACATTTTCCACATAGGGATGAAAGGGCAAGGACAACCCTGCCTCTAGTGGGCTCCAGGACACTCCTTACATCTTTTAACAAACTGGAGTCTGGTAGTAGTGGACGAGCAGATTCAAGCAGCTGTAGGCATCACACTGGAATGCTTGTCGGGGTATTTCATCACTGCAAGCAAAAACAAAACTAAAACACATTCTAAGTGCAATAAATAAATACGTAAACAGATGAGTGACAACTCCTCCATTATTGGTGCAGAGCTACAAAGTGAGACATTCCTATCAATACAGCCCTGTTGTCTAAGAACCCATTACAACCCCAGGAGGTGTGGGGCAGAAGAAGACAGTCACATCTTTGGTGTGCTGCACATGGGCTCACAGTTTTCAACAATGGGAACAGGTTGCTCCTAGAGTAACCGAACCCAGCAAGCTACATCATAAACTAAGTCTGGACTTGCAGTAGATTCCTAGCATGAACGCTGTGACTGTGGGACACACAGTGCTTGAGTGGCCCAGATTTAATAAATCTGCCAGTCCATCAACACAGTTTGGTGCTCTATTACCAGAAATATATGCATGAGCCTTCTAAGAAGGGCGAAGACAGTATCTCTTTGTATAACCTATTGGCAGCTGACTCCTTACTCCCAAACCAAGTTCAGAAGCTCTGGTGCCATTCTGGGCACCAGAAATCCTACCAATGAACCCACAAGGAGGAGGAGGGTTCACTTTATGTTAAACTATGGCTGTGGGGTTTTAAAAAGCAAGGAAATAGGTCAGGATGGCCCAGCAGGCTAAGGTGCTGTGTTCAGGTTGCAGCCTCTCACAGACATGTGGGTTCACATTTTCTGACAAATGTGCATTCTAGCCAAGCTCATGATGTCACACACCTGTAATCCTAGTGCTCAGAAGGATGAGGCAGGAAGATCTCGAATTCAAGGGCATCCTGGGTCACATAATGCGACCCTGACTCAAAACCAAAGTCAGGAAAGGGGACACTCTTCCAGGTTAAGGTAATATTAGCACAGGGCTGGAGAGATGGCTCAGTGGTTAAGAGCACTGACTGCTCTTGCAGAGGACTCAGGTTTGGTTCCCAGCACCCACATGATGACTATGATCATCCCTAACTTTAGCTCCAGGGGATCTGATGCCTCCACAGGCATTGCATGCATGTGATGCACTTAGATATATGCAGACAAAACACGTATACATATAAAATAAAAAATTTTAAGGATGATACAAGCACTCAAACGTGCCGGGCGTGGTGGCGCACACCTTTAGTCCCAGCACTTAGGAGGCAGAGGCAGGAAGATCTCTGTGAGTTCGAGGCGAGCCTAGTCTACATAGTGAGATGAGTTCTAGGACAGCTGGAGCTACAGGGAGACCCTGTCTCAAAAAGTCCAAAAAAAAAACCAAAAAAAACAAAAATTGAAACAAAAAAAAAACACAAGCCCTCAAATTTATTTCTTGCCCTTCCAAACCCTGTGACAGTGTAGTAAATGTTCTTTTTGGTAGCTAAGCCTGTGAGGATGCAGAAAGCAATAAAGGAAGCTGCAGCAACAACGTTGCGGAAGTCGGAAAGCCCATGAATGTGTGATCGCTGACTTAGCACCCAAGACATCCAAATCCCTAGTTGGCTGCAGGAAATTCACAGACAGCAAAATTTGCAGCACAGTCTTTAAAATGATCAGAAATTGTCAGCACCCGAAAATCTGAGTGCAGAAAGGTTCTGAATAAGGAAGTGTGCACAGATTTCCCTCGTGCTAATGCACATAAAACAGAGCGGTGGGGTTGTAGGAGTGAGTGGCACCTGGGACCAGACAGAAAGCTAGCTATCTGAAGTCTAGCGGTGAATGAAGATACTCTGAGCCTCCTCCCTCCTCACAGCTGCGCAGAGCCGGCAGCCAGGTGCTTATCCTGAAAACAAAATGGAAAACTGCTTTGAAAATCTGACATGCTGAAGAGCAAAACCTAAATACCAACTTCAGTGTCCCCTACAAATGAGTCTCCCACTTCTATTTTTCAAAGAACATTTAAATTCTTTTCCTGATTATAAGGTGTGAGGTAGCCTGTCAGGTCTGTGCCAGCCAGGTCCAGATGCAGGAACCTTCCTAGATGGGCACAGTGTTGCCAGAGTGCATCATGATGCCAGTGGTAGTCAGAAGACTACAGGGACAACACGGCCTGCATGGCTATGAACATGGCTGGGACATTGAAAGTCTCGACCATGATCTGGATCATCTTTTCACGGTTGGCCCTGGGGTTCAGAGAGGCCTTGGCCAACACCGCAGAGTGCTCCTCAGAGACTACAGGCAGCTCTTTGTAGAAGTGTAGTGCCAGATCTCCATGTTGTCCTAGTTGGTGACAATGCCATGGGGTACTCGGGGGCAGGACACCTCTTTTCCTCCTCATCCACAGTCCTTCTGACTCATACCCACCTTCATGCCCTGACGCGAAGGGAGTCGCACAAGGGAGCATGGGGAGGAAGACCCCTGGGGAGCGTAGTTGCCTGAGAAGCGGGCTTCGCACAAGTCAGAGCCGTTATCTACAGCGAGAGCATGGATACGGTCATCCATGTGGCAGTGTGGACCATCACCAGCGGAGAAGCAGCTGCGTGAGACCTGTGCTTGAGGGATCAATGCAAACTCAACAGTCCACACTTAAATTTAATTGCACTTATTTATCGTGTGTGTCTGTGTGTGTGCGTGTGTGTCTGCATGCATGTGCACGCACACATTCCGTGGTGCACGTGTAGTCATCAGAGGACAACTTTCAGGAGTGAGTTCTCTCCTTCCACCATGTGGATCCCAGGGATTGAACTCGGGTCTTCAGGATTGACCGGAAGCGCCTTTACCCACTGAGCCGTTTCACCACCCCAAGACATTCACTTCTGTGAAGCTCAGACGGCCAGTCACCTTTCAGTGTCACATTTCCTCCTTCATAAGGAGACAGTAAAGAAATCACAAGTAAGGCTAGAAAGATGGCTGCTCTTGCAGAGGACCAGGGTTCAATTCCCAGTGGCTAACAACTGTCTGTAACTCCAGTTCCGTGGGATCTCCTGACCTCCGTGGGCATTGCATGACATGAGTGCACTTACATACAATGCAGTCAATACACCCATATACATAAGTCAAAATAAAAATAGTAAAATATTTTTAAAAGAATTCACAAGTCCAAAGACGAAATCCTCTACCACAGAAGATGGAACTAAAAAAAAGCAATATGAAAAAGGGCAATTCTGGAGGAGAGGAAAACCCCAAAAAGTATCCTTAAACAATCAAAAAGGTAAAGAAAGAACACATTCCATTGTGCAACAAAAGCATGATACCATAGAAAAGAAACATTCAAAGACTGTTGAGCTGGGCTTGGTGGGGGACGCCTTTAATCCCAGTACTAAGGAGGCAGAGGCAGGTAGATCTCTGTGAGTTCAAGGCCAGCCTGGTGTACATAGCAAGATAGCAAGTGCCAGGCCAGCTGGGGCTACAGGGAGACCCTGTCTCAAAAAAAAAAAAAAAAAAAAAAAAAAAAAAGAATGTTGAAATGTTGAAACGAGTTCTAAGACTTAAAAGAATATATTAGAAAAATCTAGAAAAAAAAAACAACTTGTGGTTGTGCACAGTTAGCCTCCCCACCACTAAGGCAGGAGGATCATAAACTTGAGACCAGCCTGCTGCCATGAGTTCCAGTTCCAGGCCATCCTGGACTTTGAGACTGTCTCTAAAAACAAACAAAAAATAGAGAATTGAAAACTTGGAAGATAAAACTGAGACAATCTTTTAGAAAGCTAGAACAGTGGATCTTGACTCAGGGATTAAGAGTTTGTGCTGCCCACACAGAGGACCAGAGTTCAATTCCCAGCACCCGCTTTAGGCAGCTTCCAACTGATTGTAGCTCCAGGGGAGCCAATGCCTTCTTCTGGCCTTCACAGGCAACTGCACTCACATACACACACACACACACACACACACAGAGAGAGAGAGAGAGAGAGAGAGAGAGAGAGAGAGAGACAGACAGAGACATACATGCATATACATATTTTTTTTAGATCTCTAAAAGAAAAAAAAAGGAAAAAAGTCAAAGTACTAATACTAATAAAAAGCAAAGGGAAGATGGAACATCATTTCAAGAGGTTCAACATCTGAGTAAGGAGGAAAAGATATCATCCATGACACAATAAAGAGCTTGAGACCACAGACAGAAAAGCAGCAGAAACTTGTCAACTTTCACAACCTTAGAACAAAATTTCCTAAAGCCTTTCAGAAAGAATAAAATAATTGACATATAAAAGAACAAAAGTATGATTCCTCATCTGTCTTCAGATAAATGGTGAATATTTACCAAGTGATATGATTTTGATCAGAACAATTAGAAGCTTCATATGACGTTGGGAATGGACCACGGATACAATGTCGTCGGCTTGTAGGTTGGTCACTGTAGAAGCAGTGACAGCCATATGGTGATTCGTCTTATTCTGTCCTTGAACATATTTAAATTTTTCTATAATTCAAGGTTTTAGAAGGGAAGGAATGCTACAGATGGTTTAGGTTCCTCAGCAACACTGGGAACCAGAAGTTGAGGAAACAATGATTTCCAAATTCTGAAAAGAAATTACTTCTAATCTAGAATTCTATACCTGAACAAGCTGCAAAGTAAGTTTATTGCTTCGGATATATCAATGACTCACCATCCGTTGCACTGCCCTACTAGGCGAGGAGGGCATTTGCATGCACTCAACAGGGAAGCAGGAGGTCATTCCCCTCAAATCTTTTGATTGTTTCCTTTGGAGGGTTTCATAATCCAGTGAGGCATACAGGCACATAATAGATGATGACCATTTGCACTGAACAAAATGCACATTCCCCAATAGAGCTGTGTGTTGTGGCCAGTGCCACCTGGGGCTTTTGGCTCAGGAAAGGATTTGTAATGCCTAAGACAAGTTTTAAAGAATGCATCATAGTTCCACAGGTGAAGGAGGGACAAGGCATTCAAAGTAGAGAGGTCAGCATTAGCAAAGGCACAGAGGGCTAAAACAGCAGGGAGAGCAGAGACCAGTGTGTACAAGAGTACACAGCAATGCCAGCTCATTAATTAGATCACCTGGTGTTCTCATCCATCTGGTGTCATCATTCGATCAATGGCCAGCTATCTGTTATTCGAGTGTTATTCTATCTGTTTCTTTCTTTCCTTTTTTTCTTTTTCCTCACTAGGTAGCCCTAGCTGGCCTGAAACTTGCTATGTAGACCAGGCTAACCTTGAACTCACAGAGATCAGCCTGCCTCTGCCTCCCAAATACTGGAGTTAAAGGTATGAGCCACCAGCTTGCCCAGCTCAAGTGTTAATTTTATTATTATAAAGTAGAATCAAGAAATAAGGAAACTTGGAGCTGGAGAGATGGCTCAGCAGTTAAGAACACAGACTGTTCTTGCAGAAGACCTGGGTTCGAATCCCAGCACCCACATGGCAGCTAACAACTGTCTGTTATGTCTAGTTCCAGGGGATCTGACAGCCTCTTCTGACCTCCGAGGGCATTGTATGACATGGGTACACTTACCTACATGCAGGCATAGCACTCACACATAAAATAAAAATAATAAAATATATTTTTAAAAGAAATAAGGAGACTCAGAGGGGAATGTGATACCCCCGAAAACCCCATGAGAAATGTACACAGTGTCTGAGCATTAGTGCATATGTATACTTTGCTTGGCAAGGAACATAGTGCCAGACAGACAGAAGAGACCTCCCTTTGAGTGGTTGGTGAGCTTGGTCCAGGAGACTCCCAAAATAATTCAGGCTATTGCCAAACCTCTTCATTATCTTGCAGAACTAGTAGATAAGACCCCGCTGCTAAAGATGAACATACTTCGCAGATACAGGACTTAGAGCAATGAGCAGGAACTGACCTGAAAGCCTTCTACCCAGTTTAGCTATCATAATGTTAGATGATGATATGCAAACTGTCAAGGGAGAAAAAACATCAATGGTCCAACCTAGCCCTAAAGCCTAATAACCATAATCATAGGCTTAGTAAACTGCCTCTATTGGTGCAGCAGTGGCACTGTTATCTGGGGGGACAATCAACAGCTATCTAATTGGACCTAAAGCCCTCTCAATGGGGGTGAACTCATGGGAGGCACTGTGAACCCAACCAAATACACGTGGCAGGAGAGGACATAGATCCTAGAGAAAACCCTATCTGTCATATCTCTAGACAAATGAAATTTCTTGTCATATGTTAAATATGGATCCTTATATTTACAGACAAGCATACCATACACTACTCACCAAAGAAGTTTCTTTTTGCAACCGATGGAGGCGTCTTCAGAATTCCACAACTGATCAGACACAGAATATACTGCTGAGAGATGCCCAGTACTAGGTGACATATCTACAGCTGAACCTCTACACCTAAGATTCATGGAACATTGCGGAACAGGGTATAGAGAGAATACTAGTGCATCCCTCAACTCTCACCAGCAAAGCTTCCTTATAAAACAGAGTGCAATGCATACAGAAGGCCACAACTGGCGGAGTTTTAAAGAATAGAGACTGCATGCAGGGTATAAGATAGGACTCCTGTATTGAACCTCACCCACCCACAGCTCAGGGGCCATTGCAGAAGAGGGGGCAGAAAGATTGTAAGAGCCAGGGCTGGTTCATGAACACAAGGAAGCAGAGGTTTTCGGGCCACTGGAAGTTTGCACATGTGAACTTGTGGCAATGGTGACATCGAGCACAGGACCCATGCCAACTCAATTGAACAAGGGCCCAGGGGGGAGAAGAGAAATGGGTAGAGGGCCAGCCCTAGACTGAGAACTATTGGAGACTGATTGCTACTGGGTGAGGGAGACTATGCCTTACTTACAATCTCTAAAGATGGGCTGACTAGACTCCAGTGGATGAATTCACATTGAAGGCCATCTGGGTACAAATGCTTGACTGGATGGGACTTAACACGTATGACAGAATTCATGAAGTCCAGTGGGGGAATGGGGGACATGGATGGAGAGGGGATCTAAATTTGATTAAGAACTGTTGTATGAAATTACGGAAGCTCAATAAAAATTTTGAAAAAGAAAAAGAAAGTGTGGGTTCAAGGAGCTGGCTCAGTGGGTAAAAGGCTTGCTGTTCAAGTGTGAGGACCTGTGTTTGAATCATCAGAACACATAAGACAAGACATGGTAACACATGTCTGTTATCCCAGTGCTTCTATGGAGGGACAGTTATAGAAGAAGCCCCAGAGGCTTGTGGGTCAGCTAGCCGGGTGTCAATAACAGTGAACAACCAAAAAGAGACCCTGTCTCGGAGAAGGGGGAAGGTGAGGACCACAACGGAGGTGGTTCTCTGACCTCCATAGGTGTGCCATGTACCCATGTACACCCCCACACACACGCATACACACACAATACACATTAGAGGAAAAATTAAGAATTGAGTAAATTGAGAAAATGGACACGGAGGCAAATTTCTTATTGTCCTGGGCACTGTGGCTGATTCACATTCACAATTTTTTTTAGCTAAAATTGACGTTACCCTTGGAAGAATTCTCATTTGTTTAATTCAGCAATGTTTATCTTTATTTATTCTTTGGTGATTCATCTACACAAAACATTTACGCACCTACTTGTATAGACACTGTTAACTATAAATCAGTGTTTATGGTGCTGGTAGTCCATTCAGAGAAGTTGAGGCTGAAGAAATATATCAACATTAAATACATAGTGGTTTTTTTATTTTATTTATTATTTTTATTTTATGTGTATGCTTGTACTGCCTGCATGTAGGTAAGTGCACTTGTGTCATGCAATGCCCCCGGAGGTCAGAAGAGGCTGTCAGATCCCCTGGAACTGGAGTTACAGACAGTTGGTAGCTGCCATGTGGGTGCTGAAATTCAAACCCAGATCTTCTGCAAGAACAACCAGTGTTCTTAACTGCTGAGCCATCTCTCCAGGCCCACAAATAGTGTTTTTAATAAACGTCCCTACCATGTAATACCAATATCTCAGTGCCATTAAGTTGAACTTCAATCTTAAAAACCCTTCCTGAGAGGACTGGGGAGATAGTTCTGTGGGTAAAGTACTTGCCATGCACGCATGAAGACCTGAGTTTGTTCCCCAACACCCAGTTTTTAAAAAGAACTCAGCGTGGTAGGAGCCTACTTGTAATCCTAGCTGGAGAGGCCAGAAAGGCAGATCCCTACTTAATGAGTTCCAAGCCGGTGTCAGATCCTGCCACCAAAAAAAGTGGACCATGCCTGAGGAATAACACCCAAGAATGACCTCTGGCCTGCATGCACACATGCATACACACGTGCATGCACACACACACACACACACACACACACACAGAGAGAATAATAAATAAGATGAAGAAATTTAAAAACAATTCCTAAATACAACCGATTTTTTCATTAAAATTTTTTGATCGATTTTTATTTTGTGTATGTGTGTTTTACTTGCATGTATATTTAAGAGCATCCATGCATACAATGGCCATAGAGGCCAGAATAAGGTATCAGACCCTTGGAACTGGAGTTACAGATGGTTGTTAGCCACCATGGTGCTGGGAACCAAACTGCAAGAGCACCAAGTTCGAGCTGGGTATGGTGGCATGTGCTTTTGCTCCTAGCACTTGGGAGGCAGGCAGATCTCTGAGTTCATGGCCAGTCTGGTCTACATAGTGAGTTCCAGACTAGTCAGGGCTAAATAGTGAGACCCTGTCTCAGAAAAAAAAAAAAAAAAAAAAAAAAACCCAAGAAGTAGCAAGTGCTCTTAACCACTGAGCGGTGACACCAGTCCATAGGAAAAAAAAAAAATCAGCCTAATTTGGTCTTTGCTCATTTTAAATGAAAATACTAAATACTATTTACCAACTTGTGTGAAATTTTAAGAGTTTTCTTTATGATGAGTTCAGACCTAATGGACCACCAGCATTATCAAAATGGCAGAATTACAGGGAAAGTAGAAAAATGTATAGACTCATTTATTCTAAGTTCAAAAGCAGGAGTCTTTGACTTCAATGGAGTTTCTGTTTAGTGAATTTATGGGTTACCATAACCAAATGGTTGTAAGTCACAATTTAACCGAAAGCCAGAAGAGTAAAAATAGTACACTAAACATATAATATCCCTCTTTCTTCATCTTTGCTTCTGGAAGGTGTGTCTCCTGAACTATGAATCATTGCCTTGGACCTTGCAAATGTGTCCCATTAGAAGGAAGTTCCTGAGCAGGAATGCTCTGGTTGTGGCTTCACTGTTTAGAGGGACAAGATGTGCCGTCTACAGTGTGACGCTCACTCCCCACGGTTGCCCAAAATGGAAAGTAGTGTTACCAGAGGAACGTTCCATGTGGCCTCACCTAATTTACACAGTGATCCTGTGGCCTCTGAGCCTTCTAGAACTTGTGTCTTGGGTATTTTCTTAATGAGCATCATAGAACTCTTGACAAACAGTTCTAAAAGGAAATGGTTTATAAAAAGCATAAGCTGTGCTTGATATTTTGGCAACTACTACAGCTCTATAGATTTGGGAATAAAATAAATAGGGTTTGGATTTTCAGTGAGGTTCAGAATTAAAGTCTTCTTTTCCTTTCAAGACTTGGGTTTATTGTTATAGAATTTTATGAAGTTGCCAAATTTAATTTTTTTAAGTTTTTGAGGCATTCTGTAACCCAAGCTGATCTGGAACTCACCATGTAGTCCAGGCTGGCCTTGAACTCATGATGATTCTTTGACCTCAGCCCCAGCCCCTAGAGTATTAGGATGACAGGAGTGAACCACCAGGTCCAGTAATAATTATTATCTTAACCAGAAGTTTTCAACATTGTTAAAATAAAGTATTTTTATTTACATAATTCACTTAATTTTTTTCATTCCTTAAATTTTCTATTTTTAGTTGGGTGTGGTGGTGAGCACCTTCAATCCCAGCACTTGGGAGGTAGAGGCAGGTAAATCTCTGTGAGTTCAAGACTGGTCTGGTCTACATAGCAAGTTCCAGGCTAGCTATGACTACAAGGAGACTCTGTCTCAAAAAACACAAACAAAAAAAATCTATTTTTTACATGTTCCTTTTGGTTGTTTTTCTTAAAAGTATACAGTTTGGGGGCTGGAGAGATGACTCAGAGGTTACGAACACTGGTTCTTGCAGAAGACCCGGGTTTGAATCCCAGCACCTCATAGCAGCTAACAACTGTCCCTAACTCCAGTCCCAGGGGATCTGATGGCCTCTTCTGACCTCCGCAGGCATTGCACGACATGGGTGTACTTACCTACATGAAGGCAAAACACACATACACATAAAATAAAAATAATAAAAAATAAAATTTAAAAAAATTTTTTTTAAATGTACAGTATTGACTTGGTTTCTCTCCTAAGACATTTTGCCATATCAAAAACAAAAGTTGTAAATGACAACTTATATAAAACCATATAGAAACAAGTAGCATTTATTTTCTTCTGTGTCATACTAATAGTAATGGTTTAAATAAGCATGAAAATATTTATAGATAGAATTACCACTTTCTTTGCCTGCTTTTGGCTAATTCAGGGTATGGTAGTGACACCTAGTGGACATGGTGATACTTTCATTAAAAAAAATCATTCTGTTGGTTTTGGCTTAGTTTGGGTTGGGTTTGGTTTGATTTTTAGGGTTTGTTGTTTTGTTTTGTTTTGTTTTGTTTTAAGACAAAGTCTTGCTATGCAGCTCAAGCTATCGTGGAACTTGCTTAGCTCAGGCTGGTCTTAAACTCAGGAGCATTATGCCTCAGCCTCCTAAGACCTGTGATCACAGGTGTGGTTACTGTGCCCAGCTAAATTGGTTTGTGTAGAGAAATGAAATGTGCATGGACATTGTTGACTAACCTATTGCTCGATGTTGGTCTGGTGAGAAAATGTGCAAATTTATAGAGTTCATCCGATATAAACTGCATGATGCTTCAGCAGACAAAAGTGCATGCCTCCAATTTGATGACTTGAGCTCAGTCCCCAGGACCCACATGATAGGAAAGAACCAGCTCACAGAAGTGATCCTCTGACCTCCATGTATGCTATGGCACAGGTGTGCACATACACATAGATATAATTTTAGAAATTGGAGCTGAAGAGGTGGCTCAGCAGTTAAGAGCACTGGCTGCTCTTGCAGAGGACCTGGGTTTGGTTCCCAGCTCCCACATAGCAGCTAACAACCATCCTTAACTCTAGTTCTGGGTTATGGCACAGGTGTGCACATACACATAGATATAATTTTAGAAATTGGAGCTGAAGAGGTGGCTCAGCAGTTAAGAGCACTGGCTGCTCTTGCAGAGGACCTGGGTTTGGTTCCCAGCTCCCACATAGCAGCTAACAACCATCCTTAACTCCAGTCCCAGGGGATGCGACAGCCTCTTCTGTCCTCTGAGGGCACTGCATGACATGGGTGCATTTACCTGCATATAGGCAATACACGCATACACATAAAATAAAAATAAATAAAATTAAAAAACAAAAAAAAAGCTTCTGTACAACAAAGGAGGCAATCAGGGAAGCAAACAGAAAGCCCACAGAATGGGAGAAAATCTTCACCAGTGATACATCTG
>NW_008330297.1:815168-819452 GCF_000622305.1 Nannospalax galili | reverse complement strand
TATGACATTTTCATACATACATTTCTTTTAAAATTTATTTTGTATTTATTTTTGTATAATTTTATTGAATTTTTTTGTATTTCATATGAAACAACTTAATCATCTTTATACCTCCTCTCCCATCTGCACCTCTCATAGCCCACTCTCCCCCACTGGATTTCATGCATTCTGTCATTTGTGTTAAGGCCTATCATGTCAAGTTTGTGTACCCAGACATCCCTCAATGCAAGTTCATCCACTAGGATCTAGTGAGCCTAACGAGAGTCACTGCCTAAAAGAAGATCAACTTTCCTTCACCTAGCAGCAATCAGCTGACAGTAGTTCTTCAGCTAAGATTAGGGCCTGCTGTCCATTTTCCCAGTTCTATGCTGGGTTTTTGTCCACTTAAGTTTGCATTTTCTTGTGCATGCTGACACCATTGCCAAAGGTTCATATGAGCAGGGGCCCAGGAGCCTGTAAGATTCTCTTTCCATATGGTCATGCACCTCCTCCCCTGGCTCTTACAATCTCCTGCCCCCTCTTCCGCAATGGTTCCTGAGCCCTGGGTGTGTGAAGTTTAATATAAGAGTCCTGTCCAGGGACCCACACTCTGCAGATTCTTATTCCCTTTCCTTTGGCTATGTGTGGCCTTTTGTGTTCATTGCCCTCTGTTGCATGAAGGAGCTTCATTGATGAGGATTGAGAGATACGTTAGAATTCTCTCTACCCCTTGTTCCACCGTTCCATGAGCTTTAAGTGTAGAGGTTTCATTGTAGATGTGTCCCTTAGGGTTGGGCATCTCACAGACACTTATTCACCATTGTAATCTCTGTCTGTTGCAAAAGAAGCTTCTTTGATGAGTGGTGACTGGCATACTTGTCTGTAAATACAAGGATCCATACTTAGAACATAGTAAGAAATCAAATTTATCTAGAGATGTGACAGCCTTAGGGTTCTCTCTAAGACCTATGACCTCTCCAGCCATGTGTATTTGGCTATGTTTACAGTACCACACATGAGTTCCCTCCCATTGAGTGAGTTTTAAGTCCAGTTAGGTAGATTTGATTACCCCCAAGAAAAAATTGCCAATCTTGCTGGCTGTGCCCATCATTGTTGTAGTTATTTCCAAAACTATGAGAGCTAGTCTTCAGGAAGGTGGCTTCTAGGTCAGTTCCAGCTCCACTGCTCCAAGTCTTGTGTCTGAAGTATGCCCTGTCTTCAATAATAGGGTCTTAGCTTCAAGTTTGGCAATAGTCTGTGTAATTTTTACCATCAAGGGCTGTTGCAATAGTCTGTTTAATTTTGGGGGTCTCTTGGACTACCCTGGCCAACAACTTGAAGGGAGGTTTCTGGCACTGTTTCTTGTCATATAGCTTTCACCTATATACAGGGACTGGTGTAGAGATGATGTATGTATAATTTTTTCAATAGGCTTTGAACTAACACATTTCCCTGTGATTTTTCACACCAACTAAGCATTATTTATCTCTCATTTTATTTCATTTTACTTTTACTGTCATTTCTTAATATGAATCTGGGCCTCACTGAACAGATGGATATGAAGGTCACCCCAAAGGCAATGTGCCAAAGCCAGTACACCAGGGTACATCCCAGAACCACACACACAAAATTATATTCTCTAGTTTCTCTTCATAACACATAAATCCTTTTTTCTTTTCTAACCAAAGTCAAGTATAGAACAGCTTTGCTGTGCTCAGATTTTGAATTCTCAAGACTGCCTCCCCACTTGAACCCAAGTCAAAGCCAGGGAGACTCAATGAAGCATTTAGCTGAAAGAATGGGGTAAGGACAAACCACAGACAAGATAAACAGGGGAGACCTAGAGGCTAGATACAGAATGCAGGGTGGGTGCAGCTGCCCAGCAGGTGTTTGGAACAGGAGCTCCTCCTGCAGTAACTGCGCACTGAAAGACAGCCAGAGGTCAGGACGAGAGGGGCCCTTCAGTGTGATGGCAGGCTGGACAGTACAGGCTATCCCCGGGAACATATACGGAGCTGGTGGGTGCTGAGGCTCATGGCACCAACAGCAACACCGCACACTGAAAGGATGACAAATAGCGGGAGGTAGGACAGTCAAAAGTGAAAAGAGTCTGGAAGATTCTTACAGGCACAAGCTTTGACTCCTAAGCTCACATTCTGGGTCTTCATGGCCGTTATTGATTCTTCTGGTCAACACTCTTGAGAGAAAGACAGGACAGACTTGCAAGGCTGTCCTGTGGACTTCTTTTTGCTACAAGTTGCCTCTGAATCCCAAGTTCCTCTGACTTCAATGTGCACAAGGAAGATCACAGAAAAAAGCAGGTGGGGCTCTTCTGTACTTTCTCCTCACTCTCTGGACATCACTTATTTCACTTTGTGGATTTATAATGCAGCCCTTGTGTTTCAATTTCTCCTGTAAGACTAGCTGCAGAGAGAAGCCATCAATTAAAACAGACAAAAAGAAACCACAAATGACTTTACCAGTTACCCCCAAGCCGACAGTCTATAGATTACAACTAAGTCTTGAAGTGTTTTTCTGGTCAGCTCCATTACCCTGTAGCAGCTGACGTTTTCGGCCTTGCTGCAGAGTTTAAATTTGTACAAAATAATGTAAGCTTACCTACAGTTTTATGAGAATTTCAGTTAAGCTTTTGGGGGTTTGGCCTGAGTGTTGTCATTCTTCATTCCCAATGAATACATTTTTGTTTTGCTGGTGTTTCCTACATATATTTCCCATTATCAGCAGCATCTACCCTGAGTTATTTATAAACTGCTGTCAAGCTCTCAACTTCATGCCTACTGAACTTAATTCTTTCCCCCAGTCTCTGTCACTACAGAAAGTGAAAGCTTTAAGAAGCCCAGGGTGGGTTTGTTGAATAGTGGAGACCTTCTGGAAAGGAAAAAAGGGATTGTCGAGAAGAGGTTTGGGAACAGTTCCTGGCAACCGGGCTTTGAAAGCAAGGCAAACCAGCAGGGAGGGCTAGCTAGTGGTGTGCCTCACAGCAGGACTGCCCACAGACCCCGAGCAGCGACTCCTGCAGACAAACAACAGAGTGTCTCAATACAGAGACGCCTCAGGGCATATCTTTGCCAACTGATAAATTCTTAGACTCCTGGAGGGAACCAGGAACTTTTATATAGAGACCCCCAAGTGAGAAGCCAAGAGGAAAGGGCTCTTCTACTAAACTAGGAGTCCTGGTCCTAGGTTGACTTTACCTAAGCTACCTGGGTGGTCACATTACTTAGCATCTGGGACTCCCACTTATGCTGTTGTGAATAAAGGAGAGATCTGAATAAAGAATATACCCAGCACCAACATTCCCAGGTGCATATGATCAGGGTATATCTGGTAGCCTTGATAAAGGTAAAAGTCTGGTATGGTGCCTCTTCTAAAGCTACTTTTGTCTAGTCCTATCTATAATCCAGCCAAGTCCTGTAGTTTACGGGATTAACACAAGACACAAAATAACTGCATGTCATCAGAAACAAAGAGTTTGGAAAAACATTTCCCCCAACTAAATTAAATATCACCACTCAAAAATAATAAGATGCTATAGGAAGAAAATACTAACGCCACCACAAATCAACATCTGAGGAACAGCCCAGAAAACATCTGGAAAATAGCACTAAAACAAACCACTAGATAAAATATTTGATTTCCCACTCACTGATGTTACTAACTGCAAAATCAGTTAAAAAGTCTTCTGAGGAATGTCTTGGCACTGGATGTACTGCAAGAAACCCAGCTGTGTAACAAGTGCCAATGCACACACTAAAATCCACAATCTGCCAAGCACGGAGAGCAAACCACCCAGTGTGGTGTAAGGGTCCTGACCCGATGGAATGATCCTGCTGCTGGGATTAAGTAACAGTCATGTCTTCTCTTACTGCAGCAGCCCACTTCTAGGACAACGTCCTTATTAAATGTGTTTCCTTGTTGTATATTCATTCATTTGCTTTTACTAGAAATTTATACCATGGTCTGGAGAGAAGACTTCTATTTCCAGACAAGGGTCCCTCTAAACCATAACAGATGTTGGAAATACCACAAGACTGGTCCCAACAGAGAAGGAAGAGATTCTAGCAAGGGCTGTATCTGTGATAGAAAAGGGCCCACAGGTGAATAGGCATGAAGAGAGAAGCAGGTACAAAATGTAGCTCAGTGTAGAACACTTGCCTGTCATGTATGAGGCACTGGTTTGATCCTCACATAAGAGGAGGAGGAGGAGGGGAGGGGGAGGGGAGGAGGGGAGGAGGGAGAATGGTGGAAGAGGAGGAAGAGGGAGAGGTCTCCTCAGCACGAGGT
>NW_008330297.1:791167-814998 GCF_000622305.1 Nannospalax galili | reverse complement strand
AGGGGGAGGAGGGGAAGGGGGAGTAAAAAGAAGAGGAGGGAAAAGGGAGAGGAGGAAGAGGAAGGAGGGAAGATGGGGGAGAAGAAAGAGGAAGAGGAAGGAAAGAGAAGAAGAGGAAGAAAAGGGGGAGGAGGAGGAAGACAAGAAGGAAGAAATATGCTAAAGCAAGCTCATGTTTAAGTAAGACCATATCTGTCCTTCCAGTTCCCTACCTCAAAGGTACCAGAGGTGGTAGAGTGCTTGAGTAGCATGCTTGAGGCCCTGGGTTCAATTCTCAGCACTATAAGAACATAATAAATAATAAATAAAAAATAAATATAAAGGAAGAATCCAAAGGACCACACCCATGTTGCAACTGATGGTTTGAAAACTGGCAAGAGAAGAAGAAAGGAATGTTGAGGTGCACGGACAGTCCACTTATTTGCAATGCTACAAAGGTACCATTAGAGTCAGCAATTCCTTAGACTCTAAAAGGGTAAGTCTGATCAATTTGGAAATCATTTCACTCAGTGATGAATGGTGGATCTCCTGGTGTGTATGAGGGAGGTTCTAGGTGTAGGAAGGTGGAGCAGATGGGGAGAAGAGAGAGCAAAACAACAGTGAGCAGAAAAGCCGTGGCCCATATAAAAGGCACATTATTCAGGTGATATCAGGGATAAATGACCAATCGCCACTGGCAAAAAGTGTTGTGACAGCAGAAGATTTCTTTAGAAAAGGCATTTCTTCTCTCTTGTTTATAGACTGCAGAAAACTAGGAATATTTGAACAAATATATGAACCCCACAGAGGGCACGGACAGGAGACCAAAGAAATGCCACCCAAGTCTAGCTTAGTGAACCAGTGAGTTTATCAGGGCCACTTAAAGAGCATGGGTGATTCAAGGCAGCTGTTACGGAAGAGCACCCCAGTGCGGATGAGGTCTCACAAAAGCTGTGTCTCTGGAGCTCCCTGAATGAGTTGCACGGCATCTGGGGCAAATCTTCCCAGAAATTGTCGCTGCTTAAATAACCTTGGGGAGGGGCCTTGTGAATGTTCTAACTTTAGGAGCCTCCTTTTATTTCCAAGTCATACAGACCTCCCTCCTCCTTCTAGGCAGAAGTCTTCTGATTCAGAGAAAATTGCTATAGAAACAACATGATTAGGTTTGGTATTCAAAAAGGTCAAATTTGTTAGAGTGAATTTACAAGAACAGATGCAGAGGAACAAGTCTGAGCATTTCTGTGGTCCAAGAGATGGGGGGTGGAGATGGTGGAAGAAATGAAGTTTCAGAGAGACTCAAGGCAAGTACAGGTGAGCATGACCTGGCTGACGGCCCCCAAGGAGCCACACTTAGTCCAACAAAAACTCACTTTGAAGGCCAAAAGAGGAATCACAAGGAAGGAAGGACGCTTCCCATGTCATCCCTGTGCACGTTGCTTCCCAGTATGAGAACCATTATGCTAAAGACATCATAGAAACGGAGAAAAATACAGGGAATCTGGTCCCTTTTCCTTTTGTTCCTTGCTTATTCTTCATTAAACAATGAGTAGAATGCTGGTGGGGCTGGAGAGATGGCTCTGTGGTTAAGAGCACTGGCTGCTCTTGCACAGGACCTGGGTTCAATTCCCAGCACCCACATGGTAGCTAACAACCATCCATAACTCCAGTTCCAGGGAATCTGATGCTGAGTACTGACTGTATAACTATGGTGATTCTCATATTTGCGTTTAAACTGGCACTGTACATTGTAAGGATGAATGGCAAAATCCATTCATTAAATGTTAAATGTTTTTGCTGTTTAGAATAATATTATATAAAAGACAAAAGACACGAGTTGAAAGAGTCTGAAATAAAAAGAAATCTATTTAATGCCGTTGTTGGCCCTTTCCTTTTGCTCTTTTGGACAAGGCACCTTGCATTTTCCCTTTACTATTGCTATGAAAAATGATTCATCAGACCCTGCAGAATGCCTACCTGCCTTGCTGGGCTGTAGGTGACTAATGCCGTGCTTCATTCCTACTGGATTATACTGCTTTGAATTTGTGGTAAACAGGAAAGAAGTAGGAAATAAATAAATCTGCACGAAGAGGAAACAATTCAAAAGTATTACTAGGAGAGGGAGTACAGAGACAGGCAGAACGCTCTGGCAGCACAGCCTGCAAGTGGCTTATGAGTCTTCACTAGAAGAGATCTGACACAGACGTGAACACAGAGCAAAGACCACGGGTGGATCCAGTGAGAAGGCAACACCTATAGGTCAAAAAGAGAAGACCTGGGAGAAGGCAGCCCCCACTGACTGCTTGATCTGGGACCTCCGGCCTCCGGAAAGCTGGGGAGATACATTTTTATTGTTTAAGCCATTCAGTGATATTTTCTTTTTTTTTTTTTATTCTCTGAGAATTTCATACAATACATATTAATTATATTTGGACCCCCTTTCCACATCAGTGATATTTTCTTATGGCAGCCCTAACAGATTAATACAGTCTTAGTTTTTACTTTATATAATCTATGTATTTTCTACAATACTGAATGGCTTTTCTTAATAGTGTCATTGAAAGAGCAGAAGTCTTCAATTTTTATGAAGTCAAATGACTTAAATCTTTTACATTATGTTTGTGCTTTTTTAACATTTTTATTTATTATTTTTATTTTATGTGTATGAGTGCTATGCCTGCATGTAGGTCAGTGCACCCATGTCGTGCAATGCCCGCAGAGGACAGAAGAAGCTGTTGGATCCCCTGGAACTGAAGTTATGGACAGTTGTTAGCCACCATGTAGGTGCTAGGATTTGGACCCAGGTCTTCTGCAAAAGCAGCCAGTGTTCTTGACTGCTGAGCCATCTCTTTAGTCCCCTGTTCTCTGCTTTCTGATCTAGACAACTTAGAAGTAGTTCTGCCACACGCGCCACCACTAAGGAGCTACTCAGCCATGTCTTCCTTGTTATGATCCTCTGAAGCCACGCGCTTCATCTTTCCACACTTAAATTGCTTCTGTCAGGCACTTTGTCACAGTAATGAGGAAAATAACTGACACACAAAGACATTCACGAAAGCTGAGACCCACACTGTGAAGGACAGAGTGACGGCCATGGGAGCAGTTGGCCTGTGAGTGGCAATAGAATCTTCCAGATGATAGAGTTACAGCAGCCTACCACTGTCAGAGAAACTTGATGAAAGACTCAGACTTCAAGAAGACTCACGGGGCTGGAGAGATGGCTCAGTGGTTAAGAACACTGGTTGTTCTTGCAGAAGACCCAGGTTTGAATCCCAGCATCCACATGGCAACTAACAACTGTCTGTAACTCCAGTCCCAGGGGATCTAACAGCTTCTTCTGACCTCTGCAGGCATTGCACGACATGGGTGCACTTACCTACATGCAGGCAATACACACTTATAAAATAAAATTAAAATAAAATAAAAAAAGAAGACTCACTAATAACAGCTCATGTCTCATGATCTCTTTATTAGTTTAAACCGTTCCAAGAGGCCAGGCAAGGTAGCAAATGCCTTTAATCCCAGCACTTAGGAGGCAGAAGTAAGCAGACCTTTGTGAGTTGGAGGCCAGCCTAGTCTACATAGCAAGTTCCAGGTCAGCTGAGGCTTCACAAACAAACAAAAAGATGCCACTCTAAGAACAGCATAGCAATTCCTCAGAATATGCAAAATATAACTACCATGTGATCCCACTATCCCACTTCAGGTATATATCCAAAAGAAATAAAATTAGCATGCCAGCTAGGCACCTACATGTTCAGGTTATTGTGGCAGTGTTCACAATGGAAAGACATGGCATCAACTCAATTGCACGCCTGCAGATGAATGGAAGGACATGTGGTGTATGTGTATACATAATGGAATATTATTCAACTATAAATGTAGTTATGACTTTTATAAATGGACAGAATCTGAACTAACGACTTTTAATTAACCTTGCAACCAAAAGACTACTGCAAACAAGCTTGCTGAGCCATGTGCTCTTGTGACCTGGGCACCTGATCCTGACCCCTCAGAACTTCAATTTGGTCCTCCACCCCAAGGTACCCCAAATGCGGGAATGCTTGAGAATTAACAGTGAATCTTCACAAGATTGAGAAGAATGCTTGGCATTGTGTGTATGAGAGGCTCTAGACCCAGGGATGAAAGGGCGAGAACGTCTGACACATACGGGTGGATCCAAGCTTCTAGTTCCCCAGATTCATGCTGGAGAAATGGTTTTAAATAAAACCATGGGTGAAGCTTGGCTCAACAGCACAATTCCAGGAGACAGCTGGAGAAATGATGCTCTCCTGCTCAGGTCCAATCTTAAAAACTAAAGTTAAGGCCCTGGAGAGATGGCTCTGTGGTAAGAACATTGGCTGCTCTTACAGAAGATCCACCTTTGAATCCCAGCACCCACATAATGGCCAACAACCAGGCATAACTCCAGGAGATTCGACTCCCTCTTCTGTTCTCCACAGGCATTACGTGACACAGGTGCACTTACATACATGCAGACATAATACTCATACATATAAAACAAAAATAAAGAAATAAAGAAATAAATTTTTAAACTAAAGGGCTGGAGAGATGGCTCAGAGGTTAAGAGCACTGGCTGCTCTTGTAGACGACCTGGGTTTGATTCCGAGCACCCACATGGCAGCTAACAACCATCCCTAACTCCAGGTCCAGGAGAATCCAACACCCTCTTCTGACCTCCACAGGCTTTCCATGACACAGGTGCACTTACATACATGCAAGCAATACACTCATACACATGAAATAAGATTTAAAAATTAATTTAAAAAAGACTAAAGTTGAGCATCGGGTTCTTTATTCAGGTATAACTGTAATTAAATGCTACCATTTGTTGCAAAATGAATGGAATTGAAAGACACTATGTTAAGTAAAATAAACCAGATGCAGAAAGGCAAGTACATGTATTCCTCCTTACATGTAAAAAAAATCATGTCAACCTGTAGGTATAAAATAGTGATTAGTAGAGGTGGAAGTGGGAGACACAAAGTGAAGCCAGATTAGATCCATGTGTGTTACATGTATGTACTGAAACATCATGCTGAACCCTATAATATATACAATTAACACATATTAAAAAATATTGAGCTGGTCGTGGTGGCACATGCCTTTGATCCCTGCACTCAGGAGGCAGAAGTGGGTAGATCTCTGTGAGATCCAGGCCTGCCTGGTCTACATAAGTTCCAGGCCAGCTGAGGTTACAGGGAGACCCTATCTCAAAAAAACACAAAAGAAAAAATTATTAAGAAGATAAATAAGGGCTGGAGAGATGCTTCCAGAGGATCCAAATTTGGCTCTCAGTACCCACATCGGGTGGCTCACAAGCACCTATAATTCCAGCTCCAGGGGATCTGATGCTTCTGGCCTCCACAGGCACAGGCACAGGCACAGCCACATGCACACACACATGTAAATAAATAAATAAAATCTTTTTTAAAACATTTTAAAAAGAAGATAAAACAAAATCAGTATTCCAAGTAGAGAAAAAAGAAGAGGAGGAGAAGGAGCAGGTGTGGGAATGACAAAATGGACCTAATCTGGACCAATGACTTTTTTACATATTTTATTATTTTTATTTTATGTGTATGAGTACTTTTGCCTACATGTATGTAAGTGCACCCATGTTGTACAATGCCCATGAAGGTCAGAAAAGGGTGTGAGATCCCTGGAACTAGAGTTACAGATGGTTGTTAGCTGCCATGTGGGTTCTGGGAATTGAACCACAGTCCTCTGCAAGAGCAGCCAGTGCTCTTAGCCAATGAGCCATCTCTCCAACCCCAACTAATGACTTTTAATTAACCCTAGCAAAACCATGTGCTCTTCTGTTTTGTGACCTGAGCACCTGATCTCATTTCATAGTCAACCTCAATTTGGTACTCCACCCAAAGAGCACTGAATGGTGGTACCCCATTTCCACTACACCAAACCCAGGCCCTGTGCAAGAGCAGCCAGTGCTTTGAACTGCTGAGCCATCTCTCCAGCCCCACAAAGAAACTCTTAGGTGTAACTAACCTTTGCATTGATTTAGCTAACAAAGACTAAGTATTTTACAGAACAGTCACTTACTGAATATTTGCTGTACCAAATTGTACAGATGTGCCAGATGCACATCTGGAATCGCAATACTTAAAGGCAGGTGGATGATGAGTTCGAGGTCACTCTGGGCTACACTAGCTGTCAGCTGTCCTCTGAATCACCGCTCTTGAGAGGGTTTCACTTGCAGTGGTAATTATCTAGTCTTTCTCGCCCTACTAATAAGTAGAGTTGCAAGGCAGAGGAAGGACATACCACTGACAGCCACTCCAATAGACTGAGCCTAAAGCCCCACAGACCGAGTCTACAGCCCCTCCACTTAAGAGAAATTCCAGAGTAAAACTGGATTATTTTATCCTTAATCCTAAGCAAGCATGAAAGGACTATGATTTTCTTAAGATTTTTTTGATTTTTAATTACATGCATATGTGTGTGCCTGTGTGTGAGTACATGTATATAAGTTCAAGTGCCATGGAAGCCAGAAGAGGGAGGGGGTTGGATCTCCTAGAGCTGAAGTTACAGGCAGTTGTGAGCTGCCTGATATGGGTGCTTGGACCTGAACACAGGTCCTCTGCAAGAGCAGTATGTGCTCTTAACCATTGTGTCATCTCTCCAGCAGCATTTTTAAAGTTATTATTATTTTATTAGTGTATTGTGTGTGATGGGGGGGTGCAGGGTCATGTGGAGGTCAGAGGACAGCTTTCTGGAGTCAGTTTTCTCCTTCCACTGTAGGTTCTGGGGATCAAATTCAGGTTGTCAAGCTTGCATAGCAAGTCCTTTTACCCACTGAGCCATCTCACCAGCTCTGATTTGTTTATTGAGGATCCAAATTTTGCTTGTATCAGGTGCCTCACTCCTAATCCCTTGGACTGTAGGGTGGTGTAGCAAAAGTATGACTAAGCAGCAAGTGTATGACTAAGCATTCTGCCTGTAACTGTGAGGTGAGGAACGGGAGGAGGCAAAGAAGAAAGGAAGCCAAGAGGAGTACACAAGTTGTCCGGCAAGGGAACTTCTCCACCAAGCAGCCCAGGTCAGGGTTCACATCCTGATCTTCTGGAAACCTATCTAACCATAGGATTAGCCCTAATCCTAAGCATTAAGCATTGCAGTGTAGACAGGGTCAGGTCAGGTTTGATGTGACTCATGGACATGAGGGTCTTAGAACTCATCCTAGTCAAGTAAGATGCCATCACTTGAAGGGCTGAGTATCCTACGTAGCTTGCTTAGGAGTTTATCAGTTGTTTGAAGCTGGTGTTTGGGTTTTTTGGGTTTTTTTAGTCAGTGATGTTTGTTGAAGCACAGAAAGACTCTCCAGGACAATTGACATAGGGTTAGCGACCACTGCAATGGAACCTTGAAAGGGGAGTGAAACTGGGTTCCTCTTCCCGTACAGAACAGGCAAGTGGGAATGTGTACCCAAGGAGCAGAGTGGAATTTGGTGAGTGGAAAATTACTAAGAGAAAACCCAGGGGTAAATGGGATTCTCTAGATAAGCCAACCTAACACAATTTGGGCTGAAGATGCCAACATCAGCCATCACCAGGGGTATCTGCTCATCAGATATCAAGGATAGCCAGACATTCAGGGGGAGAAGTTCTTACTCAAAAGCCTGAGCTAGCTGGGCAAGGTGGTACATGCCTTTAATCCAGTGCTCAGGAGGCAGAGGCAGGCAGATCTCTGTGACTTCAAGGCCAGCCTTATCTACATAGCGAGTTCCAGGCCAGTGGGGGTTACAGGGAGACCCTGTCTCAAAAAAAAAAAAAAAATCAAATGCCTGAACTAAAAGTCAATTGTACAAGCAAGCGCACAGACAGTCCTAGAGGAGGGTTCCAAAGCATGAAGAAAGCAGGTAAGTAATAGATCTTTGTCACAGTCATGCAGTTGAAGACATTGGGAGCTGGGAAAATACAGAGGCTTGTGATTTCTATAATTCCTAAAATAGATTTTAGGAGGGAGGGTGAATATGATCAAAATGCATTATATGAAACTCTCAAATAATTAATAAAAATATTATTTGAAAATTTTTATTTATTCTATTTTTGTGTCTATATGTACATATATATCTGAGTGTGTGTGTGCATCACAACAACTGTGTGGAGGTCAGAGGACAACTTGCAGGAACCAGTTCTCTCTTTCCACCATGTGGATCTTGGGAGTCAAACTCAGGTCGTCGAGCTCAGTGACAAGGGCCTTTACCCATTAAGCCATTTTCCCACTCATATTCTAAAAACTTCTTTTAAATTTTGTTTGCTTTGATTTTAGCTAATTTTCTAAGTTTTGACGTCGTGTCTATGTGCAGTGCATTTGCTTACACCAGCCCCTCCCTTCGCTCACCCCTCACACTCACTTTGGCCCCTTCTCCCAACGAGACCCTCCTACCCTCACATCCCTCCTTTCTCTTCTTTTTCTTTCAGGCCCTGAGCTGGTAGTCATAGCTTCTGTTATTCATGACTGTCTACAATGTTTTGAATATTAGAATATTAAATAAATAATCATTTCCCAAGTTGACTGCTATGAAAGACGGCATTTATTCATGACTATAATTTTTTATACAAAATATGAAAAAATAACCATGGTATTTTATCCCATCTCATATCACTTGCCATATATTGATTGAGGAGAGGACGATATTGACAGTTGTGTATTTTTAATATCTCATTTGGCACACTAAGAGAAAAATGACTCAGTGACGTCTAAAGACATCTGAAGACGTTAACCAAGGGTAGAGGCGGGAAAATCAGTTCAAGGCCAGCCTGGGGGTGGAGGGGCGAGTTCATAGATGGACACCGACAGAAAACATCTGGGAAGAAAAGGCAGGGAGGATGAAAGGACTGGAAGACAGTGGAGGGCTGTGAAATGCTGTCTTCTGGGCATGGCCCGGCCAGTGCAGTGATGGTCCTCCAGCAGCTAAGGCTGCCTGCACTGGGCCTGCACAAGACCGGGCCGACCAACAGTCAGTCATGAAGTGGGGAGGAGCCGGCAGATTGGCGGATGGATTCTAGGGGTGCGCAGTCAATGTCTTCAGTTGTGTACCCACCAAGCTCCAACATGTGGTTCCAAACTTGTGATCACGTAGAAGACCCCTGTTAAATTCAAACTCAAAACTTAACAAAAAGACATAAACATGGGAAAGGAACGTGTAGCCGGGGAAGGCGGAGTAATAGGGGCAAGATGAGAGACTGGAAATAATTAGAAATTAAAACCATCAGTATGCACTCTATACAAATATTGAATTGCCAAAGAACAAATTCAATTTTAAAAAATTTAAAGAACTTAATAAATAAATAAATAAATAAATAAAATTGCTTCCTAGCATAAGAGCTATTCTGTCTTATTTTCAAATGTTAATTATATTTCTAGATTCACAGGAATTTTGACATTGTAACTTGTAAGTGAATGGCCACAGCCAGACCCGTGGCCCAACTTAACCACCATGTGAAATACAGCCATGTCTTGTACAGCGGGTGGAATGCTGGGACAACCCAGTTACCAGTACTGCCAAATGTTTTTCCTCTGCTACACTCCCCCCAACCCATCCAGCACTTAAAGTTTGCAATTCATGTAAAATGATCTGCACTAAAAAAATTTTTATTTATTAATTTTTTTTATTACATTGTGTGCATGTGAGAGTAAGGAGTGGGCTACTAGTGTGGAGGTGAGAAGACCTCCTTTCATAATGAGAGGCTGTCGGATTCCCTGGGACTGGAGTTACAGACAGTTGTTAGCTGCCATGTGAGTGCTGGGATTCGAACCCGGGTCTTCTGCAAGAATAACCAGTGTTCTTAACTGCTGAGCCATCTCTCCAGCCCCATGATCTGTATTTTAAAATAGAAATTCCAGGCATAGTAGCAAACACCTTTGATCCCAGCACTCAGGAGGCAGAGGCAGGCAGATCCCTGTGAATTCAAGGTCAGCCTGGCCTACATATCGAGATCCAGGCCAGCTGGGGCTAAGGGGAGACCCTATCTGAAAAAAGACAGAGAGAGAGAGAGAGAGAGAGAGAGAGAGAGAGAGAGAAAGTTAAAATATCTACTTCGGCTGGATTCCTTCAACCCACTCTCCACAGCACGCAGCATTGTATGGAAAATTCCAGCCGTCCAGGCCCCACTGGAGCAGACAAGGCTATTTGTGAAGCCCTTCACTGGAGAAGCCTGGTAGGGCTGTTCTACGTCCAGAGTGCTGGGATCAAAGATGGGGGCCACCCCGCCAGCTAAGATATTTTTACTCTCTCGGTTCTATATTCAATGCCTACAAGTGTTGCTCCTTTCTAACTACCTGGAAGTAAACTAGTGTACCCATTTATATTACCATCCATGCATTCCTTTCCGATCAGTCGCTATGCTTAGTCTCCTTTTCTCGGCAGACTATATCCATTTCGTCCACGAGATGGCGATAGAGGCCCACCAATATTTTACAACGGAAGTAGCTGGGGATAAGGCTTTCTGATCTGCTTTTAAAACCAATAAGTGGAAGAGGACGGCTGCATGCATGGTAAAGCCTCAAATGTAAGTCTTTTTGTAAAAGGCCTCTTCATATATTTAGAATTTGCTTAAGTTTTAGAAATTTCAATTTAGTTTTTAATTTTCAAAAGCTCGATTTAAAAAATTAAGCTATATTAGGGTTTTTTTTGTTTGTTTGTTTGTTTTGAGACAGGGTCTCCCTGTAGCCCCAGCTGTCCTGGAACTCACTATGTAGACCAGGCTGGCCTTGAACTCACAGAGATCCGCCTGCCTCTGCTTCCCAAGTGCTGGGATTAAAGGCGTGAGCCACCACACCCAGTCTACTAGTATTTTTTAATAACCTAACTAGATTAACTTTTTAATGGTTCTTTTCTTTTTTAATTGTCTTTTTATTTTATGTGTATGAGCGTATTGCTTGCATGTGTATAAGTGCACCCATGTCATGCAATGCCCACAGAGGACAGAAGAGGGAGCCAGAGCCCCTGGAACTGGAGTTATGGGCAGTGTTAGCTGCCGTGTGGGTGCTGGGATTCAAACCCTGGTCCTCTGCAAGAGCAGCCAGTATTAACTGCTGAGTCATTTCTTCAGCCCTGGTTCTTTTCGTAATAAGACAAAATTATATTAAATGGGGCTGCAGAGTTGGCTCGCTGCTTAAGAGCACTGGCTGTTCTTGCAGAGGACCTGGGTTAGGTTCCCAGCACCCACATGGTGGCCAACAACCATAGGTAACTACAGTTCCAGGCGATATAACACCCTCTTCTGGCCTCTGAAGGCATTGCACTCACATGGTGCACTTACATGCAGGCAATACTCTCATACACATAAAATAAGTAAATAAATAATTTTTTGAAATTATATTAAACCACTATGATCTTAGTAAAGTTTGCTAAGGTGGGTTTTGTTTTGTTTTGCTCTGCTTTTGTTTGAGGGGGAGGGGGTGTTTGGTTGTGTTGCTTGAAATCTCGTAGTTTCCATGCCCAGCTAAGAGATACTGGAGAAAAGCCTACTAATGGGCATTGGCAGTGGCTGGAGACTGGACATTTGTACCTGGTCTCTGAGTCTTTGGGGCAATCTCATTTCTTACTGTGTGAATCCTCTTACTAATAGTGTATGAATTGGAGAATATGCTCAATCTCTTTGAATTTCAGCTTTCTCATCTGTAAAATTGTTTCTATGTGTCTACCTTTTATGTAAATGACCCTTTATTGTATATAAAACAATGCCTGACACATAAGTGTTCACCAAAGTGACTCAGTGGGTAAAAATACCACAAGTCTACTTATCTGAGCTCCTTCTGGATAAAAGCCAGATGCAGTGTACACATCTGTAATCCCTACACTCCTAAGGCAAGGGAGGAGAATCATCCAGAAGCTCATGGGCAGCTAGTTTCCCAAGAGTTATCCTTTGATCTCCACAAGCATTCCATGGCACATGAGCACCTGCACACATACATATGTAATAATAAATCTTAAAAACTGGGAAAAGGGTGGAAAGATGACTCAGCAGCTAAGACAAGCTGCCCTTGCAGACGACCTAGTGCAGTCCCAAGCACCCACATGGTGGCTAACAACCCTCTGTACCTCCATTTACAGGGGATCTAACATGCTCTTCTGGCCTCTGAAAGCACAGCACTACATGGGAACATTTACATACATGCAGGCAAAGACTCATACACATGAAATAAAAAATAAATCCAAAAAAATTTGTAATTGGGGCCAAGCGTGGTGGTGCACACCTTTAATGCTAGTACTTGGGAGGCAGAAGCAGGCAGATCTCTGTGAAATCCAGGCCAGCCTGGTCTACATAGCAAGTTCCAGGCCATCTGGGGCTACAGGGGAACCCTATCTCAAAAAAACAAACAAAAAATTGGGAACAATTATTTCTGTCTTAAACTTTTACCTTCCTTTGAAAGTAAGCATGTGCTGTTAACTATAGTGAGTTGTGTGTGGTTATTTGTGCCTAATTATCACTTAACAAATTATGTCTATGTTTACTGCATAGTGCACATTTTTTATTTTATTTTATTATTTTTATGTGTATGTGTGTTATACCTGCATGTATGTAAGTACACTCCTGTCGTGCAAGAACCTGATACCTTCTTTCCTCAAAGTAAGAAAGTGAGCTTTTCTTGTTCTCACACCTGCCATCCACACATGGAGGACAGCTGGAGACCTCCCAGTCTGTGCTTCCTCCTCTGCATTTCCTAAAGTGCATATTTCTCTTCCTGGATATTTTTCTCAGAAATAGTCTCAGAGAATGTCTGGAAAACATTCTCTACTTTGTTGTATTTAAAGGGAGGGATGCTCATGGGAGAAGTTGCTATTTAAAATTACCCTCTCTTGCCAGGGCTGGTGGCACATGCCTTTAATCCCAGCACTTGGGAGACAGAGGCAGGAGGATCTCTGAGTTCAAGGCCAGCCTGGTCTACATAGTGAGTTCCAGGACAGCTGGGGCTACAGGGAGACCCTGTCTCAAAAAGACCAAAAAAATAAATAAATAAAATAAAATAATAAAATAAAATAACCCTCTCTTGGACTGGGGAGATGGCTCAGTGATTAAGACACTTCTCCTGCCCTACAAGCTTGAGGACCAGACTTCCAGCCTCTGGAACTGAAGGGAAATACATTTCTATTGTTCAAGCCATCCAGCCTATGGTATTTTGTTATGACTGGCTGTTTTGACTTGAATCTCAAATGTTCCACAGGCTTGTGTTTTGAATGTTCAGCCTTCAGCTTGTGGTGGTGCTATTTTGTTTGTTTGTTTTTTTTTCCTTCAGAATTATTTATTTTTATTTTATTATTATGAGTGGGTTTGCCTGCACGCATGCATACACCTATGCATGCAATGCCCACAAATCCCCTGCAACTGGAGTTACGGATGGTTGTTAGCCGCCATGTGGATGCTGGAAATCGAACCTGGGTCCTCTGCAAGAGCAGCCAGTGCTCTTAACTGCTGAGCCATCTCTTCATGGTTCCATTTTTGAAGGTTGTGGAGGCCTTGGGATGTGGTGCCTAGCTGGCAGGAGGTCACTGTGTGGGCCTTTGCAAGTTACATCTACCCTTGGTTCCAACACACTGTTTCCATATGAAGAGGCCTTCCTGCCAGAGGGACTGAAATCCTCTGACGCCATAAGCTCTTAAGTTGTTTTTTATCAGTTATCTGGGGTTACAAAAGTAACTACTAAACTTCCAAAGCAAACTAATTCATCATTTTGTACAATAATCATCCAGAAAGAGAGTAACTAACAACGTGGAAACACTGTTGAATTATGTGGAGAAATGACAAATTTCTCTAATGGATACCTATTAACCCACTAGATGGTTCAAGAAAATTATGGTTGTTATTTTGAGACAGGATCTTCCTGTAGCCCCAAGTGACCTGAAACTGGCTATGTGGAACAGGCTGATTCAATCTGCCTGTTTCTGCCTCCTGAGTGCTGGGATTAAAGGTGTGCACTACCATGCTCAGCCCAGTTCAAGTATTTTTAATGCTGAGAAAATGCTACAGCTGTAGAAAACCAGGGATCCGACAGGACGCATTTTCATCTCAGCATTTCCACTGAGTGGTAGCAAATGTGGGCACACTGCGGCTGCTAATGAGGCTCCCTTAGGATATTGGAGGGCATTGCCTTCCTGAACTGGCTTTCAAATGTAAATGACAGCAAGACCTTTGGAACTTTGCTACTGTTCATACAACAGCACAGCTCTCATCCCAAAGGGAATAAGAAATAGTTTATTCTAGAACCAAACATGGGTAAACATGGTCTGAGAACACAGGTTCAGGTGCCCCAAATACCAAGTTCCACTGTGGAAGCAGTTACATGGGATTTTTGTCAGGTACAGAACTAAGAAAGTCATAAATCAAGATATTTACCAAATATAGTGGTGGGCTCCATGGGTTACAGCAAAGGAGGGGAAACTGCTGTAGGTTTCAGATGCTATCTGCTGACATGCTTAGCTTTTGGCTTGGTGGAGCTAGTGGTTTACTAAGAATGCATTTTAAAGGCTTTGGTAGTCACAGGGGTATTAGGTCAGCTATAGGGGAAAACAATGAATGGCTCCCAAAACAGCCCAAGATAATTTGGTTTTGATCTGTAACAACTCTCCATTATCAGAAGTTTAGTCATTTGGTCTTATAGAGTTTTTAACATGGGACTTTTTTTTTTCCTGTAAACTTCAGTTCACACTACCAAAATATGGCTCATAGAACAGGACTAGCATCACCAGCAGCAACTGGAAGCTTGTAAAAATAAATGCAAAATATAAGCTGGCTGTGGTGACTTGTACCTAATCCCAGCACTCAGGAGGCTGAGGCAGAATGAGCTCAAGATCAATGCCACTGTGGGCTACAGAGTGAGTTTGAAGCTAGCCTGGCCTACAATATGAATCTTTCTCAACCAACATAACAACAAAAATGCAGACTCTAGCCAAAACTATATGTTGTACCTGTAGTCCCAGCTACTTGAAAGGTGAGGCAGGAGGATCATTTGATCCCACCCACAAGTTTGATAGTCATTTGTGCAACATAACAAGACCTGTCTCAAATACATGAATAGGGCTGGAGACTCAGCACAGTGGTTAAGAGTGCTGCTATTGCAGAGGACCGAAGTTTGGTTCCAATACCGACACTGGGCAGCTCATAACCACGTGTAACTCCAGCTTCAGGGGATCCCACACCCTCTTTTGGCCGCCATGGACACCTGAATACATGTGTGCATACTAACACAGCCACATATACACATAAATAAAAATAAAAAATAAATCTTCAAGTACATAAATAATAAAATAAATAAATATAGAATCTTGGGCAATCCCAAACTACCCAATCAGAACCTGCATTTTTTTAAAATCAGGACTTCTCAAACTTTAATACTTAATAGGAATCACCTGGAGATCTTGTTAAAGTGCAGCATGTGATTCAAGGGTCAGGGATAGAACTTGATATTCTGAATTTCTCGTAAATTGGCAGAGATTGCTGATACACTGGCCCAGGACCTTTGAAAGGTGAGGATTTAGCTGGGCGTGGTGGTGAATGCCTTTAATCCCAACACTTGGGAGGCAGAGGCAGACAGATCTCTTTGAATTCAAGGCCAGCCTGATCTACATAGCAAGTTCCAGGCCAGCTGGGGCTACAGGGAGACCCTGTCGCAAAAAGAAAAAAAAAAAAAAAAAAAGCAAAAAGAAAGAAATTGAGAGGCAGTCAGGGGACATTAGAGAAGTTGGAGAGGGACTGGAAGAGTTGGAAATAATCTCCTGTATGGCATTCACAAAATTTAAAAAAAAATTACTTCAGTACAAAAAAAGACTACAAAGCAAGACAGATTTATTGCCAGTGTAGCTATGTCAGAACTAGGCACAGACAATGTGAAGGTCGGGCAGCATAGCCCATGTAGCCTAGGCTACCCTGGGACTGAAGACAAGCCTCCTGCCTTTGCTTCCCAAGTGCTGTGATTACAGGCATGGCAAGCAGTGGATTTTGTTAACTTTTTTTAAAAATTTTATTTATTATTTTTATTATTTTATGTGTATGAGTGTATTGCCTGTATGTATGTGAGTGCACCCGTGTCGTGCAATGCCGCCGAGGTCAGAAGAGGACTTCAGATTCCCCTGGAACTGGAGTTAAGGACAGTAAATAGCCGCCATGTGTGGTGCTGGGAATCGAACCCAGGTCCTCTGCAAGAGCAGTCAGTGCTCTTAACCTCTGAGCCATCTCTCCAGCCCCCAACTTTTTTTAACTTAAAAAAATTATTGAGAATTTCATACATGCATATAAGGTGTTTTGATCAAATCCATGCCCAATCCCTCCCCTCCAACTCATCCCACATCTCCCCATCACTTTTTTTCTGACAACTTCCTCCTTCCTTCCTTCCTTCCTTCCTTCCTTCCTTCCTTCCTTCCTTCCTTGGTGATTTTTGCTACTCTTACATTTCCCCTCTGAAGAGGTAACCCTAAAATCTTTTAGGGAGTAGATAAGAGCTCCCAAATACTTTTGACATTTTTGGCCTTTGGAGCAGAGTATGTTGCTAAGAAGCCCAAGGGCATTTTGACTTTTAGCCAAGAAACTGGCTACTTTTCTTTGGGGTCTTTTTACCCTAACTGCCTACCCAATTTCTACCTCCTATTTTTATCACACATCCTCTGAAGAGGTTACCCAGATTTCCCATAGGGAATCAAGACGCAGACTGCTCTGGCTTCTTCCATGCTGAACAGGGATGCAGGGTGAGGCAATTGGGGTACCCCTTCAGTGGGTCTATCTAAAAGACTCCAAAATTGCATAACTCTTATCTGTAGGGAGAAAAGAAAGTCCTTGACTTGTGCCTAGGAGCTGTGAAGGAGAAGTAAAGGCAAGAGTAGTTAACATTACAAGTTCTAGACAGGGAACCAGAAAAAAGTCAGAACAGGGCAAATTTCAAATGTTCATATCAGAGTCTTGGGATTTCTTGACAAGAGCTTCCAAAAGCATCCCTCTATTGGGCTCCTCCTCATTTTTCTTTTGTCTGCCAATGCTGGACTTGAGAGTGATAGACTCGGAATTTGTTTTTAGGCACTTTGATCAAGATTCTCAAGTGATTCACTTACACATTAGAGAGGCACCAACTTGTAAGCTTGGTTCAGAAGTTTCAAAGGACTGACTCCCCTTTCTGATTGGTGGGGCTATACATATGGCCTATGACCATAAAGTCTTCTCCTTACCCTGAACTTGTGAACACGGGGATGGATGAACAATAGAGCATTTGACATCTAACTGTTCATAGCAAACGAGTTTCTCTATGACTCTAGAAATGGGCTGTATGTGCCTCCTGTTTTCTCAAACACTGTGCAGAGTGTAATTTTATTTTTATTTGTCATCAAAGACCAAACCTTTGAATATCTGTTTTTGTCTTGATAATGGTGATAACCTAAAGAGCTCTCAGGTTGGATAGCAGGTGTCTAGTAAATTCTTGCTCGTTCCATTCCCTTTAGTCTCTGATGGCAGAGACTCGTGGACTCTGTTTCTCATATTCCTGGTGGAATACATGGGCTGCTCAATTCCAGTAATGAATCATTGCATCAGACTGCTTTTTTAAGTTTTCCATCTCCCCAGTGCACTTTATCTATTTATCTTTAATATTTTTATTTTGTCTGTATGTCAGCATGTAAGTGCACTATGTGCATGCAATACCCATGTAGGCCAGAAGAGGGCATCAGATCCCCTGGAATTGGAGTTACCGACAATTGTTAACCACCATGTGGGTGCTGGAAACTGAACCCAAGTCCTCTACATGAGCAACCATTAACCATTACTTGAGCAACTCTTAACCACTGAGCCATCTACATGAGCAACTCTCAACCATTGAGCCATCGCTCCAGCACCCTGGTGCATTTTAAATTCGTCCATTTTTCTTACCTTTCATGTACTTTCTCTACCAACTAATATTATTATTACTCTCTGCATACCTGCGCCAACAGCATTTCCTTCCCCTGTGTGTGAGTCTATGTCTGATATGATGTGGACAGAAACTACATAGTTGACAGCATGCCAAAATAACATTCTAATGATCTGTGCGAGAACTTGAGAGTATTTCCTATAAAGGCGAGCACGTTCCTGTAGTTTGGCTGGTGGTAATGTGAGAAGTAGGACCCAAATTGGAAGGCTCTAATGGAAAGAAGGAATAGACATTCTATAAGGGGCAAAAGCAAAAAATATAGCACGTTTGTAGGAAAAAAATTAAACATTCAAATAAACTTCAGTAGGCATATACTCAAAAGATTCCACAAACCTTTGTGGACATACTACATCCTGCCCTTCATTGTATCTGTAACACTTGACCAACCACAAATGCATTTGTAAAACGCATCAGATAAAGGAGGGGAATGGGATTTGGGACAGGAATACCTAATATAAAATGCCACTAAAAGAGAAATGTTGTTTTATAAAGTTCATATGATACAGCAGAAATTGGGGTCTTCTCCTAGGGTTCTTAATCTCATTAATAAAAGAATTTAAGAATGGACTCAAATGGAAGCTTGGAGACAATTTTATTAGAGTTTAAGAAAAAAGCCTCCAGGGCGGGCAAGATCCTAGCAGCCACCTGGAAGAGGAGAATGGAGAAGAGAAGAAAAAAAGCCATGCTGTTTAAGCTGGCATGCAGGTCCAGCCACGGAGTGGACTAGCGGCCATGTGGAGGGAGGAGCACTTTAGAGAAAGCTGAGTAAGGGAGCCTGAAATGTCAGGAAAGGCCACAGTGTTAGAGAAAATATGCTCAGAAAAGAGAAGGAAGAAAAGGAAAGATTATGCTTTTCTGAAGTTTTTAGAAAAGTAGGCACATTTATGAAGATGCATGTCCATGGGCAGGGAAGCTACTGGGATGGGGGAGGTGTGTGGGGATTCTGGGCAGGAAAAAAAAATTCATTAGAGATATATAAAATACTTATACATGTTCATTAAAGAACTAATTATTCTGTCAGGTGTGGTGGCACACACCGTTAATCCCAGCACTTGGGAGGCAGAGATAGGCAGATCTCTGAGAGATGGAGGCTAGCTTGGTCTACATATTGAGTTCCAGGCCAGCCGGGACTACAGGGAGACCTGTCTCAAAAAAACCAAAACCCAAAACAACAGGGGCTAGATAGATGGCTCAGTGGTTAAGACTACTGGCTGCTCTTGCAGAGGAACCAGATTAGGTTCCCAGCACCCACATGGCAGCTAACAACTATTGATAACTCCATTTCCAGGGTTTTAGGGGATCCATCGCCCTCTTCTGACCTCCGAGGGCATTGCACAACACAGGTGCTCTTACATACATGCAGGCAATACACATACATACAAAATAAAACAAATTTTTTAAAAAACCAAATCAAACAAACAAGCAAAAAGCCAAAAAGAATTATCTTTTTAGCTTGGTTTAAGGTTAGCCCACCTTCCTGGCCCCTTGGTCAGGTGATTTACCTGGCTGAACTGATATGTTAGGTCTCCACCCAGGCCAGAGGTTCTATTCTTAACCAGGAAAAGTTTGTTGTTGTTGTTGTTTCTTTCTTTTAAAAAAAAAATTTCAGGGGCTGGAGAGATGGCTCAGCGGTAAAGAGCACTGACTGCTCTTGCAGAGGACCTGGATTCGAATCCCAGCACCCACATGGCGGCTACGAGCCGTCCTTAACTCCAGTTCTAGGAGAATCTGAAGCCCTCTTCTGACCTCGGAGGCATTGCATGACACGGGTGCACTCACACACATGCAGGCAATACACTCATACACATAAAAAATTAAAAATAATAAATAAAATTTAAAAAGATTTCAATTATTTTGGGGTTATTTTTATCTTATGAGTGTTTTGCTTGCATGTATGTAAGTGCACCCATGCATGCCAAGCCCACAGACATCAGCCACCATGTGGGTACTGGGAACTGAACTTGGGTCTTCTGCAATGGTAGCCAGTGCTCTTAACTGCCGAGCCCTCTCCCCAGGTCCCAAAAGGACGTTTTTCTTAACAGGCCTTTATTGCTATTGTAAAAAAACATGATTTAAAAATTAGGGAATAAGGGACCAGAGAGATGGCTCAGTGGTTAAGAGCACTGGCTGCTCTTTTAAGGACCCAGGTTTGCTTCCCAGCACCCATCTGTAACTCTAGATCCAGGGGATCCAACACCCTCTTCTGATGTCTGCAGGCACTGAACGCAAGGTACACTTACATGCGTGCAAAAAAACTCATACACACAAAATACATAAATACAAATTTTTTTTTGTCTTTTATTTTTTTTGGTCTTTTTGAGACAGGGTCTCCCTGTAGCCCCAGCTGTGCTGGAACTTACTAGACTAGACTCACCTTGAACTCAGAGATCCACTTGCTTCTGCCTCCCAAGTGTTGGGATTAAAGGCGTGTGCCACCACGCCTGGCTAGTAAATAAATTTTAAAATAAATATTTTTTAAAATTAGAGAATGAAAACCTCGATGGTGGGCAATGGACATGGCTCAGTGGGTGGAGTACTTGCCTAGCATGCTCATAGCCCTGGGTACAATCCCCAGCACCAGGTAAACTGAGCATGGTGCTGCATGCCTGTAATCCCAGCTCTAGGGAAGCAGGGGCAGAAGGATCAAAAGAAGTGGAGGCAGTAGGATCAGAAGCTCAAGATCATCCACAGCTTATATGTTCAATGTCAGGCAGCCTGGGATGCATGAGACCCTGTCTCAAAACAAACACAACTCTGGTGGTGTAATAGGAAATATTACCAATATTAGTTATATTACCAGTGAAGAACTGGACTGTCTTTAGATTATCCTGAACCTTTTTTTTTTTAAAAAAGATGTTTGTGTGCGTGTGTGTGTGCCTGTGTGTGTGTAGGTGGGCATGCACACGGGTACATGGCCATGTGGAAGTCAGAGACAACGTTTAGGTGGTGTCCTCAGGCACCGTTCTTTCACTTTTCTTTCCTTTTTGGTCTTTTTGAGGCAGGGCTCCCTGTAGCCCCAGCTGGCCTAGACCTATGTAGACCAGGCTGGCCTTGAACTCATAGAGATCCACCTGCCTCTGCCTCCCAAGTGTTGGGATTAAAGGCATGTGCCACCATGCCCGCCAGCTTCTTTTTTAAAAAAAAAAAAAAAACAGGTTCTCTTGCTGGCCTAAAGTGTGCCAAAGTAGGCTAGGTGTTGAGAATATAAACATGCCACCATGCTTTTTATTTTAATGTGGGTTCTGGCCATCCAACTAAGGTCCTTATGTTTACAAGGCAAGCACTTTACCAACTGAGGTATCTCTCTAGCCCCACAAATTCTACTTATGTGAAAACTGACAATCCTTTCACAGCCAAATTAGACTATTATAGTTAGCATAGCTTTATGAGAAGTGTAAATTAAGCCAGGCAAGTTTGCAATGAGTTGGAGGTGCAGGAGTGAAATAGACTTTGGTTTTCTCTCTAGTTTTGCTAATTACAGGTTTATGATTTTTTTCTAAGATTCCCTGAGCACTATCAAGTTTCCAGCTGGAGTCGCTGTAACAAAAGAAAAACAGAAGAGAGGAAAAGCAGTGAACAGACTTAATTTTATATGACAATGAGGATTTCTTAAGGGACTGAAAACTTGAAGAAAGGGTTAAATGTGTCTTAAAACCAAATTTGATGAAAATAGGTCACAAAAAAAATGGAAAGGCCAATAAGGGGAAATTATCGAGGCCTGTTTGCTTTAGGCCTCTGAGCATTCTGTCTCAGAGCTGAGGATGTCTCTCTCCCAGATGCGAATGGCACCTTTCACAAGAAATCTCAGGATCCACTTGTGGGGGGAGGGGATATTGGGGCGTTCTTCCCACAACTACCATTTCTCCAATTCCTTCAGCTTAAAATACTCAGAATGCCAAAATGCCATTGGTACACACACCATTTGGCATAGCATGTCCTGAACATGGTCATATACAAGTTAGACAACTACTATGGTGAACTGGTGGACAACTGGAAGCAGCCCAGGTGCCAAAGACTGTGAAGAGCTGCCCGTGGCTGTCTTGAGGCAAGAGGATATAGAGTTAGCCTGGATGTATAGTGAGATCTTGTCTCTAAAATAAATAAAATAAAATAAAACAAAATAAGGCCTGGTCTTAATCTCAGCACCCAGTGTTAGATCTTTGGAAAATAAAAGACAGAAAAATAGGAGACAAAACAGAGCCAGACCTGCAACAGGCAAGGAACAGACCTTCCTTTATACAAAGAAGACACAGGGAGGGGTAGAGGCTGTCCACAGGAACCAAGCTTCTACAGCTAGACAAAGAAAATGTTTTTTTGTTTTTTGTTTTTTGTTTTCAATACCAGGGTTGTGGGACACAGCTGTACTTACTGAGGAGTTGAGTTAGTGTCCCGGCTTGGTGTCCTTGGAGTGATTGAGGGTCTCCTTCTCAAGATTATTTCTCCAGAAACTGGTAGAAATGTTATCTATGGCCTTAGAGGAGACAGGTGGGCTCCACAAACACTTTCTCTCAGGCTTGGGAGTGACCAACTGATAAGGGGTGGGTAGAGCCAGGCTTGAGCAAGGCCACACTGCCAATTTAGGGCCAGTTAGACACTTTGAGGGATTTATGGCTTTCCCTAATGAGACTTCTGTCTCTTCTGCAATTCACACATTCTATCAGCCAGGAGGCAGGACAGGAGGATCCAGGCCTGCCTGATCTACATAGTGACTTCAAGGCCAGGCCAGATGGGGACACAGGGAGCCACTGTCTAAAAAAAAAGAATACCAGAGAGAGAGAGAGAGAGAGAGAGAGAGAGAGAGAACATTATGGAGATGAAAATGCAGACTCTCAGTCCTTTTAAGGAGTCTTCCCTCAAGAGATCAAGAGACAGCATCAATCTTCATTCCACATCCATATACGTAATTAAAATGAGCCCCTTACACCCAGGAGGACATATTCTAGAGGAAAGCCAATTGCGTAGCAGTTCCCTTATCCACATAATGGCAGTCCTGAATCTCAATCCAAAGAACTCCTGGGATGTGCAGGAGGCTGAATCGGGTGACCCCCTTGATGTAGTGGTGTGAAATCTGAAGTTTAGGTTTCTGCGGAGAGCTGAAAATGCCATGATATACTCGAAGAGAGCACAGTGTGGTTGATAAATCCCAGAACACGAGTGGTAACTCCAGCTCCAAAAATTCTATTAACTTGTAGTTTGGCGCTGCGAAGTATTCATCAATTCGTGGCAGCAACCAAGGGAAGACTTTGCATTACTCTAGAGCAATGAAGCTCTAGGGTTAGTATAATCTTCCAGTTAATCGCTCCAGAAACGTCATCTTACTAAATCTCACTCGGAATTAGTTTCCGAGCAATTGCACAGGCACTATAGGATGATGGCGCCTACTTCGGACGCCACGATGTCCAAACTACTGGATAATGCAGTCTCGGTAGCCGGTCAGCACACTGGGACATGCAAAGATTTCGAAACTAATTTGGTCAAAGGAAGCTGACTCGGACTTTCGGATGCCATAGCTTCTCCAAATACCAACACTTGGCAAAAGGAGAAAAAAAAAAGTTTGTCTGGCAGCTCTCCTCCATTTTCGCCTTTCCCCTTCCTCCTAAATATTTAAAGTTTTGAATAATCTGCCTTACAGAAATGATTCTTCTCTGCCCGGGAATTAGTACATTGCCAACAAACATGGGGCTTGAATGCTCTATTTAATTTGGAATTTAATTCCCCCTTTTTTTGGTGAAACGCAAGAATAGCTAACAAAGACAAAGTAGGCTTCTCTTCGGGTTGTGGGTGGCTGGGACCCGGAGCTCGGGGCTCGAGCGTCAGGACGCGGGCTCCCGTTGGGAGCGGCCACGGGCCCCTTGCCCTCCTTGGCCCTGTCCTCCTCGGTCCTGCCCTTCCCGATCCAGGCCGCCTGGGCCAGCGCG
>NW_008330297.1:784549-790652 GCF_000622305.1 Nannospalax galili | reverse complement strand
CGCCGGGGAGCGGCCGGGGAACCGCTGCGGGGTTGGCCGAGGGAGGCCGGGAGGGGCGGCCGGGGGCGCCTCGGGGCGGTGGTCCGCGAAGCGGGGCTGGGCTGCCGGCGAGCCGAGGCCCAGGCCTGCGGTCTCCGGGCGAGGGAGGCGGTAGAGAAGGGCGCCCGGTGCGACCCTCCGCTCCTGCCCAGGGTGGAGGAGTTGCCCCGGCGACCCTGGGCGGGGAGAGTCCGGGCGCCGCGGAGGCCGCCGGGTGCGTGGTATGGAAGGGCGTGCAGCCCTCGGGCGGGGTGGGTGCATCCTTCCTGTCTCGGAAGACCGCCTGGGATTTTCAAGGCCGGGCCTGCTCGCTGCCTGGACGAGAACTTTAAGTTTCACTCAAGTTTGTAGACAAAAGGGTGCAAATGCGCTATAGAAGTGTAACTGTAACCCTGACCCACTTGGGCCGCAGAGTCCCTCATGTGCTGCTGCAGTTGCAGCTCAAGGTTTGGAGTTTGCTTGTGATGTTTGAAAGGGAGCAGGTGTCAAACGGCACTAAACGAACATATTTAGATTTTTTAAGCTCCACTTTCAGAAATAGAAAAACGTGCCAGAGTTGGTTAGCCAAGGCCTGCAATAGAGTAGCAGGCAGGGCAGCATGAAGTCATGTTGAGGTTGTAGGCGCCCAGCTTGAAGCAGTTTTAGTTGAGAAATGCCTGTTCCCTAATCTGGAGTTTTGTTTGGAGTGTTTGTTCCTAGATAGGACTCGGGAAGGGGTGCTTTTTGTAGGGTTGACAGAAGATGTGATGAGAGCCTCCCAGAGTAATTAAAGCTAAGAAAATATGTCTGTTCTGTGTACAAGAAAAAACCTACACCACTACTCTTCAAATGATTGACCTATTTATTTGATTGGCTATTCAGAAACTTAACTAGACTTTATAATCTTTTTAACCAATGCCCAAAGTTTTGAAACATGCTTTTCAAACATGAGATTTATCATACATCCGAGAATGAAGTGGAATTTTTATTCATAATTTTAAAAAATGGCTATTTAATCTTAGATCCTTCGGGTCGGCCATACTCCTCAGCATCTCACACTTCTTAATAGCCATTGTTCAGTACTACGAAGGGCCTTGGAAGGTGAACACTTGTCAGTGGCACACACTTGTCCTTAACAGAAGTGAAAACATTATTTGTGATCAGTTTTTAAAAAGACCTTTTTTGTTCTGTGAGCATGCCTTGACGCAGGTGTGCAGATCAGAGGACAGCTTGAGACAGTTGGTTCTGTGCTACCACGTGGGTCTGCCAGATCCTACTCTAGTCCTTAGACTCCAAGGCAGGCTCTCTTACCCCTTGAGTCATTTTATAGACTCTGACAGCAGTTTTTGTTCTTGTAACCTTAATACAATCTCTTGGTTTTGTTTTGTTTTTAACACATCTTTGTGAAGCAACTAGGACATCATAATTTAGAAGTAGGTCCCAGATCTTTTAGAACATTGTAAAAACCATGTTTAGCAGATTCAGTGATTTTGTCTTTCCTTAATTTTCTGAGTATACATTGTCATCTGAATGAAAAATTTTCAACGTGGCAAATTTTATTTTAGCCTCATAAATTTTGTGAAAATCCAAAAATGCCAGGATATTTACTCAGCCAAATAAGATGTTACATTTGTAAGAACAAGTCCATGTTTGGGGGGCAGTGCAGATGGTACTTGGTTTCTGTTTATTCCTTTCATTTGTGTTGGGGGAGCTGGTTTGGCACTCACTATGTAGACCAGGCTGGTCTCAGTCTCACAGAGATCAACCTCCCCAGTGCTGGGATTAAAGGTGAGCATCACCACCATGCCCGGCTGCTAGCCAGCATTTCAGCCTCTGTTGCTTGGTAGGTACGGGTGGGAGGGAAGGGTCATCTCTAGGAAGAGGTCACATCACGAACAAGGTCTGGAAGTGTGTGCTTAGAAAGCGCAGGCCATGTGGAGAGACTGCAAGCGGGTGGTTTAAGAGCAGGGGAGCTGGTGGGCTGGGAAAGGCAAGGCATTGCTGGGAGCGGTGGGGGGAAGGGGCCAGGCAGGCTGCAGAAGGCACAAAATGGCATGCTGAGGCATTTGGAAATAAAGAACTAGAGTCAAGTTTTGTTTTGTTTGGTGGAAGGGATTTGTCTAAATGTAGAAACAAGAGGATCAAATATGATTTTGCTTTGTTTCCCAATTTTAGAAAAAGAAATCATAAAGGAGTGATTTCAGTTTCTGTGTTTCAGCTTACAGAAACACTGCTTTTATTGTATCTCTGTGGAATTCCAAACATAGTACAAAAAAAAGTAAGCCAGGAGTATAAGATCCATGGAAAAACAAAACAACAGAAACACCCTGGGAAACAGATTGAGGCCATTTACCTCTTAAACTTGCTCTAAGAACTGTATCTGGCCCTGCCATGGAGGCTCCTAAAACTTGGACTTTCCAGCAAGATTGTCTTTTTGTTACCCATGCTGACCACTGAGCTCACTCTAAGTTTAGTGAAGTACCGTAGGGTGGGGCCCTTGGATAGCCTTAGGGTGGAACTGGTGGCCTGAGAGACCACTTTGGCCATTTGGAACTTTCAGTCCTAATGCTACAACCTCTGGGAAGAGGGGTCTAGTTTGGAGAACACCACCCGTGCCTTGCTGTGTGAACCCCCCCATGGCTGTTTGTTTATACCCTTTGTTTTTCACTTTTACTTATTCTTCATTTATTTTTCCATCATTGGAAATGGAATTTAGGGCCTCAGCCTTGCTAGGCCAACAGTATGTTTCTGCCTCTCTGTTCCCAGCCCCTCCTCACCTGTATCCTTTGTGATACCTTACTTTATATGTTTGCTTTTGCTTGAGATTGGGTACCTGAGGATGACCTTGAGCTCCTGGTCCTCCTACCTTAGCCTCCCCAGGGCATCTGCTTCTACCTTCAGAGCGTGAGATGCCCCTCGCCTGCCTGTATTACCTTTTATAGTAAATCCTTAAGGTATTTCCTAGGGGAGGGTAGTGGGAGCTGCTGATTGCAAGTGCGGATGACGGCTTACTGCTTGTGAGTGACCTCGGAATAATACAGCTTACTGCTTGTGAGTGACCTCAGAAGTAGGGACTGTGTTGTGAGACTGAGCCTTTAGCCTTCAGATTTAACTTCAGGTCAAAAGTGTCAAAACTGAATTTCAAGTACACCCAAGTTGCTGTCCACTGGAGATCTGCTTGCTGAGGGAAGAGACCCATACAGCTAATCACCTCAGCCTTTGGGCAGTTTTTTCTTTTTTCTTTCTTTCTTTTTTTAATAAGAAACCATGAATGTTTTAAAAAACAGGCTTGTTTTTTTCATAAAATGGTTAAAATGGCAGTGAAGGTCTGGTTGTTTTTGGAACACAAATCTGAATAACACCCAATCCAGTTCCCTGATTTTTACAGGTAAAGTGGAGATCCAGAAAGGTTAAGTAGATTCAGTTTTCACCAATTCCTGGGGGAGGAGCAGTTTGTCTTTTGTTATTGTAGTATGTTTAGGAATAGAACAGAACTGAGCAAACCCTAGGTGTTCACTAAACATTTATTAAATGAACACCAGTTCTTCTAATGTCAGATCTCTCTTAATAGAATACTGAGTTGCCACACTAGCCTCAAATTCACTGTGTAGCCGAAGTTGGCCTTGAATTCCTGATCTTCCTGCCTACTTCCCAAGTACTGAGATTACAGGTGTATACCACTAGGCACACCTGCAGTAGAGAATGAAGAGACAGAAAACAGTCTTCATTATCGCTTTTACTAGTTTTCTAAGGTTAACTACTAGCATGTTTCCCTCACACATACAGTTTGATGTCATTGTGTCTGTGAAATCTTTTTTTGACCTCCTTGGAGTTAGATTTCACCAGCTTTTTTGAGGAACACATGGACTTTTAGAATTATTTGTATTTCCGTATGAAATACTAGTTGAATGTTTTTCAGTTTTAACTCTGCTTTTTGACATTTCTTCCAAAGCTGAGTTGTTAAGCATAGGATGGCTATGTGAATAGACTGATGATGGTATAACTCCAGAATCACTTCTAACTAACTTGACTGGAAGGGGTTTCTGGGAAGAGGCCTTTTAGACACCCAAATTTAAGAATGTACCATTGCACTTTCCCAGAATGGTGCCACTGGCAGTTTATATTTTAATTGTCAAAATGCAAGAGAGATGGGCATGTATGGGAGTCCCCAGAATAGACAGGCTCACCTAAAGATACTAACCTATCAGCTTTGAGAGCTCATGCAGAGTTGAAAGGGTTGCAGCTCTCTCCCAGCGGTCCGCTGAAGTAAGTTCTTTTGGTCAGCGCAGCACCTGTGTCTTAGGTGTCTAGTCTGCCTTTGTAGCTGCTCAGAAGCACAGGTCCTCATGCAAACACTCCTCTGGTGTTAGTGTGACAGTCTGAATGCATAGTTTCTTTCCTTCCAAGCTGTGGAGTAGAAATCTGAAGAACTTCACTCTGTGTCTAAGTGTGTATCTTTTATCTGGGCTTATATAGTTTTCATTATGTGTACAGCCGTAAGCATGTGCAGTGCCTTTTCATACGTCCCCCTCTGGTTTCTGAGTTTATAGCTATAGTAAGTTTTTGTGAGCCACATTCATTGTTATTAGCAATATTTCCGCTAACTTCCTCCTTTTGATGCCTCCATAAATCATGATCTGTGATGCTGAAGACACTGATGTGGAACAGTCTTCAGTGAGCATTCCTAGAAGTGGGGCATGTTCCTAGTCAGTCTGCACTGCAGCATGATAGAGCAGTATCAGTCCTGGAGATGGCATTCAAGATTGCCCAGAAGGTTTAAAACGGTTGATTCAGTCCAAGCATTGTGCAGAAAACTACTTAACATCTCTGAGCTTCAGCGTTTAATGATACCTTCCTTGTAGAATTGAGAGGATTGCATTAAATGAGGTTCTATTTTTAAAATACCCAGTCCTAGCTGAGGGTGGTGGCCCACACCTTTAATCCTGGTACTCAGGAGGCAGAGGCAGGAGGATGTCTGTGAGATCAAGTCCAGCCTGGTCTACATAGCGAGTTCCAGGCCAGCCTGGGCTATAGGGAGACCCTGTCTCAAAACAAACAAGAATTGGCCTGGTTTTCACCGGAATTGGAGAATTTGAAAGATTTCTGATAGAGATAAGAGCCTTGCAGAGATTGAGAGGTGGGAACCGCGGCTTGACAGCAAGGATCAAGAAGTCTGTGCCTGGAGCAGGGCTTCTCAGCCCCTGCCTGCCACTGTTTCTATTGGCATTCTTGAAAGAATTAAGCCTTGAACACCTGTATAAAAATGCCAGGACAGCAGTGTCAGATATTAATACTTCCCCCACCTCAGAAGCCTCTAGAAGACAAAGCTGTCTTGTATTCATCAGCTTCTGGGACCTTTTGGGGCAGAGCTCTTGTGCCGTGGCTTTGTGTGTGTGTGAAGTTGTGCATCTCCCCACTGGGTCAGCGTTCAGTTTGACTGTTTCACTGTAAACTGAGTTTTGAGTTCTTGACTTTGCCAAGAGATGTGAAGGGCTTGCAGTGCCCTGGTGTGCCTAGGTCAGTCTGTTGAGGGTCATCTTGTGACAGAGGGGAGCTGTGACTTGGAGTCAGGCAGGCAGGGGCTTTGCGTTCTATTTTCAGCTGTAGCAAATTACCACAAATTGGTGGTTTAAAGCAGCATGGATTTTGTAGATTAGAAGTCCAGCTGGGCTAAAATGAAGATGCCTCTGCAGAGCTGCATTCCTTCCCAGGGGCTCTGAGGAGCGGCCGGCCCTCTTTGCCCTTGCCAGCTTCTAAGGGCTGCCCACGTGCCTTAGCTCATGGCCCACTTTCTCTGAATTTGAGCAACATTGTATCTCACTAAGGATTTGTAGTGAAGCTTCTGACTCTCTTCTCTCCATTTTTTTTCACTTTTAAGAAGTCTTGTATTACTTTAGGCCCACTTGGATAATCAAAGATAATCTATTTTAATAGATGTCAGTTAAATAATACCTTAATCCTGTTCTTTATCAAGTAGGCTCACATAGTCTCTTGTATTCACAGGATCCAGAGATAGGACATGGACATACATATATTTCCCATTGACCATATTAAAGAATTTGAATTTTACTTTTTACTTTTTTAT
>NW_008330297.1:772104-784491 GCF_000622305.1 Nannospalax galili | reverse complement strand
GTGTGTGTGTGTGTGTGTGTGTGTGTGTGTGTGTGTTTAGGTCAGAGGGCAACTTGCAAGAGTCTGTTATCTCCTCCTACCATGTGGGTTCAAGGGATTGAACTCAGGGATTTACCTGCTGAACCACCAGCTTAAGTTCTGTCTTTGTATGCACAGACTTCTGTAATGAAATTCCATACACTGGGAATTTGAGCCAAGTATTTGAACGCTTGGTCCCTAGTTGATGGTGGTGTTTGGGAGGTTTAGGAGATGTGTCCTTGTCCCATTTGTAGTTCATCTCTCTCCTTCCTGTGCCTGCTGGAAGATGTGAATGCCCAGATTTATGCTACAGCTGCCTGCTGCCATGCCTTCCCACCATGACAGACTCTGATCCCTCTGGAATCCTAAGTCCAAATAAACTCTTCTTTAATAAGTGGCCTTCCTTGGTCATGGTGTTTTATCACAGCAATAGAAAGTGATTAATACGATGTTGGTTTTTTTTTTTGGTCTTTTTGAGACAGGATCTCTTTGTAGTTCCAGCTGGCCTGGCATTTAGTATGTAGACCAGGCTGGCCTTGAAATCACAGAGATTTGCCTGCCTCTGCTTCCTGAGTGCTGGGATTAAAGGCATATGCCACCTTGCTTGGTTTAATACAATGTTCTACCCTCATGACCTGCTCTAAACCCATACCTAATACCTTCATCCTAGGTATCCTAGGAGGATGGGGTGGGGTGGATTATAATCATCCATAACAGAGTCTTTACCTGATTCCTCCATCATAAAACTATTTTTCCCTTTGATTACTGTGTTCACTAGGAATGAGTTACTTTAGGGGCTTAGAGAGATGGTTCAGTAGTTAAGAGCACTGACTACTTTCGCAGAGGACTCTGGTTTGGTTCCCAGCAACCACATGGCAGCTAACAGTTGTCCATAACTGGTTTCAGGGAATCAGATGCCTTCTTTTGCCCTTGACGGACATTGTGCATACATGGTGCACTTTCATACATGCAGGCAAAACATTCACACATAAAATAAAAATAAAATTTTTAAAAAGGAGGGGCTGAAGAGATGGTCCAGCAGTTAGTAACACGTGCTCCTCTTGCAGAGGACCAGAACTTGTTTCCTAGCACCCATGTTGAGTGGCTCATGGCACCTGTAACTCCAGCTTCAGGGGAGATCCAAGGCCCTCTTCTGACCTCTGAAGGCACCCAAGCACACAGACATAAATAGAAATAAAATTTTAAAAAACAAATGGCCCATTACTCTCCTTTTTTCCTTCAAAGAAGCTCCACTCTTAGAATGAGGTATATCGTTATTTTTGTGCATGTGTTAAAATAATCACAACTGATAAGTATTGTTGGGAAGATGCTTCCAAGTTATTCCACTATCCTGATTCTTCTTAAATATCTTGCTAATTTTACCATTGTTCAGTGACTCACCTGCAGCAATTATTACTATGGAATTCTCTGTGTAGACCAGAAGAGATCCTCCTGCCTCTGCCTCTGCCTCTGAAATGCTGGGATTAAAGTCATGCACCACCACCACACCTAACTTACCCTTTTATTTTTGAGCGTTCATGTCATTCTGTAAATGAAGTGAGTTCTATTTCTCTTTTCTGATCTTTATACTGTTATTTATTGACCTATCTAGCCTGTCCAATGCATGTTGAGAAGGACACTGTCCCTTCGTCCTAAGTTTGGGAAGCAGTCTGACCTTACTTTGTCAAATATTTTTTGGCAGGCTTTAGCAGATATTCCTTAGCAGATTAAGAATGTTTCATTCTAGGGACTGGGAGTGTCGTTCGGTGGTAGAATGCTTGCCTAGTAGTCAGTACTAGCACTGCAGAAAAGAAGAAAAGGACAGTTTGCTGATAGGAGCCGTGTCCCCCTTTTGTACTACGGATGTTGAGTTTTAGCCAGTACGTCTCTTCTCTCATGGCTTTCTTCCTAGTCTGTCAACAACTGGATTGTAGTTTGCGTGTTTCAAACAGAGAAGTGGCCTTGTTTTTCTGGTGTAAACAGGTTTAGTCATGATAGATTTTGCCTTTCATATACTGCTGTATCTTGTTATCTGATGTTTTGTTCTTGAAAAAGCTTGGAGCCAAGTTAAATGTGTATGCTTTCTCAAGATAACCACACATCAGAATGTGCAGAAGTGCTTTATGGGAATTCTCTCTGCCATCACTGAATAGTGAAGAGCTGCACTCCATGGATGAGAGTATCCTGTTAATTGTGCTGTTATTTAGAACATTCCTAAGTGAAAGTGAAACTGGCTGCTATGTGCCTGGTTTTCCTGACTGCACAGAAGTGAAGAATGTGGCACTTGCTGGTTTTGCTTGGGGCCACTGCTCTGATTTGTGTCCTTGGCACAAATGGCAGGGCACGGAAGTAGGCAAGTGCCATTGGAGCGCTGCTGCGAAGACAGTTTTCACCTCTGGAGTCTTTTTTTTTGACACAGGGTCTCACTATGTAGCCCTGACTGTCCTGGAACTTGTTTGGTAGACCAGGCTGTCCTTGAACTCACAGAGAGCCTCCTTCCTCTGCCTGTTGCCTGCTAGGTTGGAAGGCGTGCTGCCCCACGCCTTGCCATCTTTTTAGACTTTTTTATAACATTTTTATTTGTTGTGTATATGCACACGTGTGCATGCCATGGCATGCATGTGGAAGTCAGAAGATAGCTTGTGAGACTCAGTTGTTCTCTCCTTCCACCCTGTGGGTTTTAGGAATAAACTCAGGTTGTCAGCTGTGCAGCAGTCCCCCATACCGTCCAAGCCATTTCGTTGGCCCCTGTCTGGATTTTTTTGAAGTAGCTTTCCTTGCTCCAGTGTGTGCTCTTGGTGTCTTTGTCTACACTCATGGCTGTAAAGTTCTCTATTTGCTCTGTTGGGCAATATGTCTTATTTCTTTGTCAGTGTCATGCTGTTTTGGTTACAATAGCCTTGTAGTGTGCTTTGAAATAAGGTATTGTGGAACCTCCACCTTTGTTCTTTTGTTTTCTCTTTTGTGTGTGTATGAGTGTATTGCCTCCATGTATGTAAGTGCTCCTTTGTCATGCAGTGCCCACGAAGGCCAGAAGAGGATGTTGGATCCCTGGAACTGGAGTTGTGGACAGTTGTTAGTCACCATGTCGTGCTGGGAATTGAACCCAGATCCTCTGCAAGAGCAGCCAGTGCTCTTGGCTGCGGAGCCGTTGCTCCAGCCCTTCTTTCGTTTCTGTTGCTCAGGATGGCTTCAGCGACTCTTTTGTGTTCCCACATCAGTTTTAGAAGTTTCACCATTATTTCTGTGAAGAATGCCATTTTTATTTTGAGAGGAATTATACTGAATGTGTATGTCGCTCTGAGTAGTAGGGACATTGTGGCGCTTTATAGCCTGCATTGTAGAGCTGTATTACTTGGTGAAGTTTGTTCTTAGTATTTTCATCTTTTTGGAGCTTGTGGTGGTTTGAATGAGAGTGGGCCCCATAGCCTCCAAGTATTTGGACATTTGATGGTGCTGTTTTGGAAGGTATTAGAAGGTACCACCTTGTTGGAGGAAGGAAGCACATCATGGGGTAGGCTTTGAGGTTCTTAAACCTGGCTAGATTTCCAGTCCCTCTCTGCTTCCTGTGCCTGCTTGAAGATGTGATTGATGGGTGTTCTGCTCCGACACCTTCTGCTGCTGTGTCTCCCCTGCCATGGTGGACTGTAATCCCTATGGAATCGTAAACCAGATAAACTCTTCCTTCTGTGTGTTGTCTTGGCCATGGTTTATCACAGCAGCAGAGAGGAGATTACTGCAGAGTTACTGTGAATGAGATTGCCTTTAACTTCCTCAACAAGTTCATTATTGGTCTATTAAAAAGTTACTGGTTTTAGTCTGGCGTGATGGTGTATGTCTTTAGTCTTAGCACTTGGGAGGCAGAGGCAGGTGGATCTCTGAGTTCAAGGCCTGCTGGGGCTACAGGGAGACCCTGTCTCAAAAAGACAAAAAAGAGTAAGAAATTTAAAAAAACAAATTACAGGTTTTACTGTTTTTTGTATGTTGATTTTTGTGTCTTGAAAATTTGTTGAATTTATCAGTTCTAACTATTTTGGTAGATTGCTTAGGTTTTTTTTTTTATTTTAAAAAAATTTACTCATACATAATGACTGTTTTGCCTATGTATGTAAGCGTACTCATGTTGTACAGTCCTTGCAGAGGCCAGAACCAAAGTTATGGATGATTGTTATCTGCTGTGTGGGTGCTGGGCACTAAACCTGGGTCCTCTGCAAGAACAGCCAGTGCTTTTAACCACTGAGCCATCTCTCCAGCCCTGTTTAGGTTTTTTTATATTTGAAATCATTTTGTCTGCAAATGTTTGACTTCTTCCTTTCCTATTTAAATGCCCTGTTTCTTTCTCTCAGCTTATTGCTCTAAGAGCATCAAACTACATTGGATAAGAGTGGTCAAGTTAGACATCCTTATTTTATTCCTGACCTTAGAGGAAACTTTCTTTTAAAGACAGGTTCTCACTATGTCACCCAGGTTGGACTTGAATATCAGGTCCTCCTGTCTCAAAACAAAATTGCAGAGTTACAGATGTGTTCCACCAAGCTCATATTTGTAACAACTGCTTTGAAGATTTTATTTTCTTTAAATTTAATTTCTGAGCTCTTTGACTCTGGCGTCCACCTGCCTTTTTACTGGACATCCTGTTGTTTCTCCTTCACAGGTAAGCTGTCAGCTAGGCCCTTGACTCAGTAATTGTAGCTGACATAAAATTGTTTTAGGAAATAAATGAACACAAAGATATCTAAAAATTTCTTTTTGTCATATGGTTGAATATTTAAAACATGAAGCCAGGAGTACTGACGAACACCTTGGTCTCAGCAGGGATGGAGGAATCTCTGAGTTCAAGGCCAGCCAGGGTTGACAAAGTGAGACCGTGTCTCAGAAAACAAACAAGCAAAAAACCCCAAGACAACAAACCCTGAAAACAACTTAAGTGGCTGATAGTAGAAAATTGACTAAAATAAGGTAAACCTAGACCAGATGTGGCAGTGTATACCTTTACCCCTAATCCTAGCTCTCTGGAGGCTGGGGCAGGTGAATCTGAGTTCAGCCAGCCAGAGCTATATGGTGAGACCCTGACTCAAAACAAACAAGCAGGCCAGAAAGGTAAATCTGTGTATGTAATGGAATAGCTTTCACACATTGAAAATTATGTTGAAAAAAACTATTTGTGTAGAGTATGTCCACTTGTCCTTTACTACATTAGGAGTACATATGCCTGGGTGGCTGTATGTGAACATATAACATATCATGGGCGACTCAGATTTTATATGGTCACTTTCTGTACTTTTTTTCTGGTGGCAAACGTATACTCAGAGTTAGCCAGCTCCATTCAATTTAGATGGTCCTCAAACTTCAGAAGCAGGAGCCAGTAGGACATGTGCCTTGGCAGAGCATCCTGATGCTGATCTTGGCCCCAGCAGTGTCATAAGAGCATTTTTCATAGTCTTTGGTCTAGTGATTCTTAGCCTTGACGTCTAGAGCAAACACAAGTGTTTTCTATCTTCATGACTGACTTGGTGGTCAGTGGGCATTTAATGAGCAGTGTGTTTTCCCTGGGGATGGTCTTAAGGATGCTTTGGGCTGCCTTTAGAGATGATTTCTGGGACCACCAGGAGGGGCAGATTTGCAGGCCCTTGTGGGGCTGAGGGCGCCTTCTAGTGTCTTGCATTTGGAGTCTTCAAAGCCATTGTTTTGGCTGTAGGAGGATCAGGAGCTTCCTTCACTTTGTAGCATTTTGGTGAAAAAATGAGACTTTATAGTGACTGTCTGAGGTAGTTTGGTTAAGATGATTTTTATTTCATCAGTTTCTGTTTGTTCTCCTGGTCCGGGGATTAATGCTAGGGTCCCAGCATATGCTAGGAAAGCTTTCTCCCCAGCAGTAACTCCAGCTCTTCGTTCTTACTGTTTCTACTGTTTGAGAATTTCATACGTGCATGTAGTATGTTTTGATCAAATCTACCCTGCATTGTTTCCTCTCCAGTTCTTCCCCACCCCCCCATCCCCATCACATTCTCCTCCCTACTTGTGTGCTCTTTTTTTTTTTCTTTTTTAACCCACTGACTCTACTTAGTGCTGCCTTGTGTGTAGATAGGTCATCTAGTGAGCATAGGTAGCCTCTCAGATCAAATCCATGAAGTAAACTCACGTTTCCTCTCCCCGCAGCCATCAGTTGCTGTCACAGCCTCTGTGAGTTTAGATGTCCACCACCCCTGGCTTTTATGGTCTTTCTGCCCCCTCTTCCACCATGATCTCAGAGCTTTTGGGGGAGGGGTGTGATCTAGATAGCCTATTCTGGACTGCGCACTCCAGTCTTTGTTCTCTGCTTGTGGACCAGTTGTGGGTCTCTGTTCATTGACATTTACTGCAAAAAGAAGCTTCTCTGATGAGGGTTGGAAGATGCACTAATATTTTTCATCACTTTTATCCTGAGGAGGTCTTACCTTTATTGTTTTTTGGGGTGTTTTGTTTTTTGTTTTGTAATAGTCTCACTAAGTTACTAAGGCTGTCCTTGAACTCACTCCTAGTAGTCCAGACAGGCCTTGAATTGGAGATCCACCTACCTCAACCTCCCAAAAGTGGGAATTACAAGCCTGCACCACTAGGCTCAGCTTCTTTTTGTTCTTTAAAAGGTAATGACTACATGTCACATTAATAAAAGAAAAATTACCATATTTTTAAAACATGTGACTACAGGGCCTGGAGAGATGGCTCAGTGGTTAAGAGCATTTGTTGCTTTTGCAGAGGACCCAGGTTCAATTCCCAGCACCCACATGACAGCTAACAGTGGTCTGTGACTCCAGTTCCAGGGGAATCCAACACCGTCTTCTGACCTCCATCGGCATTGCACAGCACAGGCGTACATACACACATGCAGCAATACACTCAAACACATAAAATAAAAATAATAAAATATTTTAAAAATTGACAGTTGTTAATAATTTGTTATATCTTTCACCACCCTTGACACTGTTCATTTTAGATGTATTAAAGTAGTAAAAGCCTTCTAATACATGCCACAGAATCATTTTGAGTTCAAAGAACACAGTTCCAGTTATTACAAGAGTTTCACCTTCAAATAAGTGTGACTACTAATGTGTGTATGAACTGTTGTATTCCTAGAAAAAGATTTCCTTCCTAAAATAAAGTATTTGGAGGGTATAGAGTCTATGAAATGGCAAAAAAATTGGAATGAGTAGACTAGAAAGGCGTGTGGTCTAGGGAAAAAAAGGGCTGAAAATTTGGTCTAGGAAGTAGAAATTTAGGAGCACACTGTAGTGCAATATAGACCTGCTGTAGGCTTGCTGTAGACCTGCTGTAAACCTGCTGTAGACCAGTATAGACCTGCTGTAGATCAGCCATAGACCTGCTGTAGGACTGCTATAGACCTGCGTAGACCTGCCATAGACTTGCATAGACCAGCTGTAGACCTGTATAGACCTGCTGTATATCTGCTGTAGGCCTGCTATAGACCTGTAGGCCTGCTATAGACCTGTGTAGACCTGCTGTAGACCTGTGTAGACCTGCTGTAAACCTGCTGTAGGCCTACTGTAGACCTGTGTAGACCTTCTGTAAACCTGCTGTATATCTGTTGTAGATCTGTGTAGGCCTACTCTAGTATGGTTGCCTCTAGCCATATGTGGCTATGAACACTTGAAATGTGACTAGTCTGAATTTAGAAATGCAGCAGCTATGAACTTCACAACAGATTTTGAAGAAATAGCACAAAAAGTAAAGCATTTCAGAAACTGAAAAGTACTGAAGGCATGTTAAAGCAACTCAACTTTCTGATCAATCATAGCTGCTCTTCCATGGATGATAGATAGGGTTGTATCCTAATAAGCCCATTGTAAATGGAGATAGCTTAAGTAGAAAATGCATGTAAGCTGGGCATGGTGATGGGGGGAGGGGAGAGAGAGTGAGAGAGTTAGTTTTTAAGAATTCATTTTTAAAATGTATGTGGGCATATGCATTCATGTGGAGGCCAGAGGACAGATTTTAAGAGTCAGGGTCCCGGGGATTGAACTCAGGTTGTGAAGCTTGGTGGCAAGTGCCTTAATCCACCTAGCCATCTTGCTGGCCTCCAGATCGAGTGTCTAATTTGTTGAGTATCTTTATCCATACACATGCTGGCAGCACAGTATCTTTTGTAGCCGTGGCTCACTGGGAGTCCAGAGCTTAGAGAATGGACTGGCTGTACTACCAGCCTAAGAAAGAGAGACATTCATGATTTGGAGTTCACTTTCTACTGAATGTGTTTGCTTTTGCTCTGTGCTAAAGTCAAGCCCTAAGTAGGGAACCATGCTTGTCTCCAGGTAGTTTCTCATAGTGTGGATCTTGTAGACTGATGACAGACTGAACAATGGACAGCAGCACCTTTCACCCCATGATTAGACAGTCCCTTCCCTGGTTCTCCCCTTGCCTTACTTTATGAACCAGAAAGTTATATTTCAACAGATAGAACATTTGAGTAGTTGGAACATGAACATGATGATTATTTCTGTTTTTAGATCACATGGCAGGAATGAGCCAAATCAATGCTTATGCAGATAGGTATTGAAATAGATTTTGAGTTAGATTATCTCCTCATTGATCTGTTCTTGCAGAGGACCTGGGTTCAGTTCCCAGCTTCCACATGGTGGCCATCTGAAACTCCAGTTCTGGGGATCCCACTGGCACCAGGCACGCATATGGTACACTTATATACATGCACACAAAACACTCATGACAAAATAAAGTAGGGAGAGGAGGAGAGCGTTTCACATTTTTTTGTCAAATTAATGAGAGACTTGTAATAGACTTACTCCTTTTAAGTAAATAAGTTGTTTCAGACGATCTATGATTAGGTAAACTATAGGAATGTAAATGTATTAACAGTACAGTGATGTATGGTTCTCCAGATGCTACAGGTCCCCTTCTGGGATCCTTAGGCTCATTCATAAAAGAATTTAAGAATGGACTCAAACAGAAGCTTTAGGACAGTTTAATTAGAATTTAAGGAAAAGTCCTCAGGGCAGGGAAGCTGTAAAACTCAGCAGAGCTGCCCTAAGGGGGAGAGTGGAGGGAGAAGGGAAAGGCACAAAGCTGTGCAAGTTTAGAGCCAGCATAGCATGGAGGTAGGTCACACATGTGGTGGATTAGTAGCCGCATGGTAGAGAGGGGAAGGGAGTTTTAGAGAAAAAGGTAAAATGGGGCAGCCCAAAGTGTTAGGGAAGCATGCTTAGAAAAAAGATAGATGAGGGGCTGGAGCAATGGCTCAGCAGTTAAGAACACTGGCTGTTCTCGTAGAAGACCCGGGTTTGAATCCCAGCACCCACACGGCAGCTAACAACTGTTTATAACTCCAGTTCCAGGGGATCTGACAGCCTCTTCTGTCTTCCGCAGGCCTTGCATGACACGGGTGCACTGACCTACATGCAGGCAGTACACGCATACACATAGAATAAAAATAATAAATAAAATATTTTTAAAAAAGAAAGGAAAAAGATAGACAAAAAGGGGAGGAAGAATTGGGCAAGACTTAGGGAGAGCCACATGTGGGACCTGACCACGTGGACTGCGCTGAGGGGGCAGGGATTCTGGGCAGAAACAGTTCACTGTTTTATTAACACTCTAGGCATTCTGTCCATCTCTTTACCATGACATAGGTGAATCCAGCCTCCTAAGCATGGTCCTATGACCAGGTGTTTGACCCAGCAAAACTGGAAAGTTGGGTTTTCCAGGCCGGAGATTTTATTCTCCTGACCATCCTTCTCCCAGGGAGCTCCTTGCTACTTTACCACATAAACACTTTGGAAGTACAGAAGAAGTGTGGCCATTAATTTTCTTTATAACTTGATTATAAATTATCTTTGTGTTGGCTACAGAATGTTTTACATGTTCCCCAAATGGATTGTTCTACATTATTTAGTAATTCTAAACAAGAAGTGTAATTTTCACTCTTATCTCATATGAGCTAATATTTTATATATTATGACCAGGAATACAGCGGTTCTTCCTCTGTATTCTTGTTACACTAAATTTTAAAAGTTTGTAGATTTTACTGGTTGTAGTCAGTGGTGCATGTCTTTAATCCCAGCCCTCAGGAGACAGAGGCATCTGGAGCTCTGTGAGTTTGAGACCAGCCAGGGCTACAGAGTGAAACCTTATTTCAAAAAATAATATTGATAAAGTTGCTGATTTTTTGTTGCTGTACTCTTTCATTTGAGGTATGGTACAAATATCCATTTCCTAACACATGGCAGGAAAACTATATGTTGGAAAAATTAGGGCTGGAAATGTGGCTCAGCAATAGAGCATATACCAAGCATGTACAAGGCCCGGGGTTTACCGGGTTGGGGGATGATAACTAAGGCCTGCCCCAAACTCGAAGAAAAGTAGTTGGAGCTCAGACTAGAATTCTTTCATTGGGAAAATTGGCCATGTGCTTGGCTAAAGCTGAGCTTAATGTAATTAAGAGCTTACACTGGGCCCCATCCTTAGTGTAGTGAGGCAGCTGATCAATAGTTAAGAGCTTACACTGGGCCAGAGCCTTTGTTTCACATCACTGCCCTGCTGTATCACTGCTTAAGCAAATAGAACTTTTTTTCCTTTCCTGATACTGGGAATTGAACCAGAGGCCTCCACATACTTTGCAAACATGCTACCACTGAGCTAACAGAGCCTTTAACTCATTTTGTAGGCCAGGCAGGCTATAAGCCTGTGATCCTCCTGCCTCAGTCTCTCAAATCATTGGATTACAAGTGTGTACCACAGGTCTAGCGGCTAAGCTTATGACTTTATTAAGTACTTTATTTCTGTGCCTCATTTAACTAATTTATTAAATGGATATAATAAATACTTTGGCTTCAAAGACCTGAAGGAGTTAATATATGTAAAGCTTTTAGAACAGTGAGTGGCATAGGATAGACTATGTCAAATAATACTTACGTTACTATTAATAAAATAAATGTCAGCACTGATGTTAGTTTAATATGGTCAAAAATGCCAATGTAAAAGTGAAAACATAAAAGCTTTAGGGTAATACGAAGATACAGGTTTATAACCTTAGAACCTAGAAGGTTGCACAAAGTATGATCCAAAGATCTGCCAAGGCTAGGCATGGTGGTACACACCTCTAATCCTATACTAGGGAAGCAGAGGCAGGTGGATTTCTGTGAGGTCAAGATTGGCCTAGTCTACATAGCAAGTCCCAGGCCAGCCGGGGCTGTGGTGTGGCACCCTGTCTCAAAAAAAAAAAAAAAAAAAAGACTACCATGTAATAAATTATATTGAAAAATACCATGAACAAAGCAAAAGATAGAAAAAATAGACATAATTTGAAGGAAAGTTTGAAGCCTGTAACATAAAGCTTATTTTCTTACTTTATAAAGACACTTAAAAAAAACAACAAACTTTAGTATATGAGTGTTTTGCCTGTGTGACCAGAAGAGGGCGTCGGATCCCTTGGAACTGGAGTTATGGATGGTTGTTAGCTGGGACCCAAACTCTGGTCCTCTGGAAGAGCTGTCAGTGCTCTTAACTGCTGAGCCATCTCTCCAGCCACTTTTAAACCATTAGGAAATCACAACCCTATAATAACAGAGCAATTTAAAGTCTCAGCGTCATTCCTTAACTACGTGATCTAAAGTAATTCTCTGCATGTTAATGTTGGGAAGGTGAGGCATTCTTAAGCATTACTGTTGGCGGGGAGGGTATAAAGGCAGTGCCCCACCCCCTTTTTTTTTATGTAGTCCAGGCTGGTCTTGAACTTACAATCCTCCTGTCTCAGTCCTTAGTTTAGTGTCTTAGTGCTTTAGTTTACAGGCATGTGTCGTACCTAGTAGCTGGCCAATTTTTAAAGTACAAACCCTCTAAACTTCCAGCTCCACTTGTTGGAAACTTCTCTTGTTGATTATAGACGTTCTCATAAATATAAATTAATTAAATAGTGATATCAACAATTATTTACTCCATAGAGTAAAAAATAAATTAATATGAGGATTTACTCTGCTAACCGAGAAGGGTGTCCAGGATATATTAAATTTAAAAATGTTGTGGAACTGTGTGTAGGCTGTTGGTGACTAAAAAAATGTTAAGTGTTTACATGTATGCTTTTATAAGCCTAAATACGTGAATATACAAAGGATTCACTGGCTTCAGCTGTATTTGCTTAGTAGAGTGTCAGTTATTAGGGAGAGTACAGGATTTTTATTACATACTTTACATTCTATATATATAGTTAAACACCTCCCTCCCACCCCTACCCCCACCACAGTGCTGAGGGTTGAACCCAAGTCCTTATGTATCCTAATCATGTGCTCTACCACTGATCCCGTTACTTGCATAGTTAGGGCAGAGAAGAAAATAATACAGAAAGGTATGATCTCTCTCTCT
>NW_008330297.1:755090-772026 GCF_000622305.1 Nannospalax galili | reverse complement strand
CTCTTCCCTTTGAGACAGGGTTTTGAAATATATCCATGACTAGCCTGGAACTTGTTACACAGACCAAGCTGGCCTCGAACTCGCTGCTATCCTCTTGGCCAGAGCCCAAGTGCTGAGATTTTAGGCATGCACCATCACACTGGGCTGAACGCCTTTCATTCTGGGTAAATTAGTTGTCTTGATGCAAAGCAAAGTCCCAAAACATGGCAACTTAAAACAAGCTTTTGACTCCTAGCTTCTTAAGGAATCTTGACCTGGGTGCAGCTCATCTGTGCACTTCTGAATCAGGGTCTCCTGAGATCATATTGGTTGAGCTGTCAGTATCTCAAGACTCTATTCACTGAATTTGAAGGATGCTACAAACATGTGTTTGTTGGCAGTCCTCAGTTTCTCTTTGGCTGTTAGCCAGAGTGTCCAGGTCTTAGCACATGACTTTCTCCCTTGCCTTCACAACTTGGCAGCGTAGTTTTTCAAGACTGAGTGGTCTGAGAAAAGGAACACACCAGAGGGCTAACCTGGGGAGTGGTATATCAGCACTACGTTTTGCTGTGTTGTTGATTGCATAGACCAGTCCTGGTACCTTGTGAGGAAGAACAACACGGGTCAGAATAGCAAGAGGTGGGGACCATTAGGGATCGTTTTGAACTCTAGCTACCACAGTGGGCCCATGACCATGTTTTTCTTTTAAGCATTTAGGTAGAAATTGTTTACAAATCATTTCTTTATTCAACCCTGTAAATGTTTGCTTTTCTTTTTCAGGTCCCGCACAGAGTCAAATGCAGGTTCCATCTGGGTATGGATTGCATCATCAAAACTATATGGCCCCCTCAGGGCATTACTCTCAAGGACCTGGAAAAATGACCTCGTTGCCATTGGATACCCAGTGTGATAATTACTACTCTGGTCCATATGCAGCACCAACACAAAATGTGGTGACTCCCAGCACAGCAAACCAACCAGGAGCACAGATGTATGGCAGAGGTCCTCCTGCCCCTCATATGATGGGGTCCACGCCAGGATCTCTCCATGGTGCTGCATCATCAGCATCTCATTTGCATACGAGTGCCTCCCAGCCGTATTCCTCTTTTGTGAATCACTACAATAGTCCATCAATGTACTCTGTCACATCTTCTGTTGCTTCTCAGGGATTTCCCTCTACCTGTGCTCATTACGCTATGTCAACTGTTTCTAATGCTGTGTATCCTAATGTTTCATATCCTTCTCTGCCTGCTGGTGACCCATATGGGCAAATGTTTACCTCACAGAATGCTCCAACAGTCAGGCCAGTTAAAGATTCATTTTCTGGCCAAAATACAGCTGTTAGCCATCCTTCACCACTTCCACCTCCACCTTCCCAGCAGCACCACCAGCATCAAAGTCTTTCAGGATACAATACTCTATCATGGTCAGCTCCAGGCCTTCCAACCCAAGACAGTCTCATCCGAAACCAAATGGGATCCCTGCCTATCGTGAACAACAACACAACAAATACTGGTAAGCTGAGTGCATCGAAACATGATGAAAGTCATAGCATTTCCAGTCAGGTTAAAGATGACATTTCCTGGTAGGAAAATTAAATTAACTCACTGTTGCAATGTATTGCTTAAATTTTTGTGGTATTTTTCTCTGTCCTCCTGAACTCTTCACTGACACCCATTCATAATTTAGCTACTCAGTCTTCTGCCTGAGGAACCTGGTTCCATGCCTTGATTGAGATTTCAGCCAGAGTTCATTGGTGTCTTAAACCTCTGCGATGGTTGTTGATGTAAATTTGATTGAGGCAAATGAAAGAGTCTATTTTGCTGATAGGCCTTGCTGGCTGCTACTTTCTTTTCTCACCCGCCCAACTTAGGCAGTTATTTTTCCTGCGATAGACCGTCTTTTATAGAAAAGTTGCTGGTCGGAAACATTACACTGGCTTCTTAAGCTGTGCTTCCTACACATAAAGCTGCTTTCTCGTTTTCAAATTAGTGAATGAAGGATGAAGAATTGGGGATGGAGAAGTAAGATACACGAAGAACTCCCTGGTATTTAGCCTTTCTTACAATGTGTAGTTAAATGTATAACTGAATGCAGACATAGGTAAAGAGTGGTGGTTGCTAAAGCTGTGGCAGTTTTTGGAATACTGTTTTTAGATTACATTGTCCACATACATATGCCAAAAATGATGTGGGAAGGTGTCCTTCCTGGGAAGCTAGAATATTTCAAGTTTTAAATCATACCTTTAATATCAGAACTGAACTGTACATTTGAATTACACAAATAACTGTGTGCTGATAGATAATGCCGATTGGTAAATTCATATTCAAAATGTGGAAAAAAGAGACCTTAAACACCATCTCTTTTGCCTTTTAATTTTGGAAAGCATGCTAATACATTGAATTCAGCATTAGGAATTTAAAAAGTCTACTCCAAATATGCCTGAGTGTTCTGTGGTTAGTTGTTAACTTATTTTGTGTATGTGTTATGCAATGCCTGTGGAAGCCAGAAGAGGACACCAAATCCTGTGAAATTGGACTTGTGGAGGGTTGTTATCTGCCATGTAGATGCTGGGAACCAAGGCCCTCTGCAGGAGCAGCCATTGATGCCAGTGGCCTTAACTGCTGAGCCATCTCTCCAGCTCCCAGAGGCCTTTTTTTTTGGGGGGGTCTTTTTGAGACAGGGTCTCCCTGTACACCCTGCAGACCTAGAACTCACCATATAGACCAGGCTGACCTTGATCTCACTTGATCTCACAGAGATCGCTTGTCTCTGCCTCATGCACCACCAAGCCCAGCACCCAGAACTTTTTTTTAAAGTTTAAGGTAAAGTTGTTTGAATGTGTGACTTTCAGATCTGAAGATAATCATTTTTGACAGACAAATACCAAAACTGTACATTCCTTTAAAGTTTTGGTATCTCTGTTTTAAAAAACAAATGCTTTCAAAAAATTATCAAGACATCAGACTGAGAATTTCTCAGTAAAATTCTTACAGTACTAGCGTGAGAACCTGAGTTTGATTCCCCAGAAGCCAGGTTTAAAAAAAAGCCAAGCTGATGGTCCACACTTGTAGTTTCACACTTGTAACTCTCTTGCTGGGTTGTGGAGACAGTGGGTCCATGGGGCTCACTGACGAGCCAGCCCAGTCTGCTCTGCAAGCTCCAGGACAATGAAGGACTCTGTCTTCAAAATCAAAGTGGACAGTACCCAAGGAACACTACCCGAGGTTGGCCTCCGCACCCCCCGCCACATACACACACACACTCAGACATATACCTACGTGAATATACACTCACACATATACACATTAAAAAATTAGCAAAGTATTTTTTACCAAAAATTATTCTGATTAAAGTAAATTATTTTGACTATTTCTTGAATCATGGTATTGATAGAATATTATAAAAACAGTAGTAGTGGATGACAGATTTGTTGATATGTTCGAAAAAGAAAATAGACTAAAAGGTGACATTTTTGGCTTGAACAAGGTGGATGAGAGGTAGAATTTATCTCCTAGTTCCAAAGAGAATCCTATGCATTAATTACTTAAGACAGGCTTTACTTTTATAATATTCTTTTAAGCCCATAAGCTAAACAGAAGTTCAGTAATTTCTTTTGTATAGTGACAGTTTTCTATGTTGTTGTAATTCTGTCAAGCTCTTTCTGTGAAAAGCAAATTCTTTTTTGGTTGGCGCACTGCTCTGGTCCTTAGTGTTGGTAGGTCTCTCACCACCCACTAAGTATAGAAAGCCAACTCCATGTGCCAGGGATTGTTCTAGTGTGGGGTGGTGTTCTAGTTTGACTTTGACTGCTGTGACAAATCACTCTGACCAATACCAACTTGGGGAGGAAAGAACTTATTTAGTTTACATCTCTTGAGTCACAGTTCATCAAGGAGCCCAAGGTAGGAACTCAGGGCAGGAACCTGGAGGCAGGAGCTAAAGTACAGGCCATGGAGGAATGCTGCTTACTGGCTTGCTCCCCTGGCCTGTACTCAGCCTACTTTCTTATATGATACAGAACAACCTGCCCAGGGATGGCACCAACCCATAGTGGGCTGGGCTCTCCCACATCACTCAAAAATCAAGAAAATACCCCACAGACAGGACCATAGGCCAGTCCAATGGAGGCAATTCTTCAGTTGAGGCTTCCTCAACCCAGGTGTGTCAGGTGATACTAAAGCTCTCCAGCACAGGAGATAAAATAGTGAGTAAAAATACAGGATTTCAGTGTTAGCTTGGGGCCCATCAAACCTGAAAAGCGAGTTAGTTTAGTTCTAGAAACCAAATCACTGTAGTTTCAGGAATTGTTAACAGTCAAATAAAATGGAGGAACTTTACAAGTGTTGTGACCCTGGCTAACAAAACATACTTAAGATACGTTAATCTCTTTATGATGCTCATATAAATTTTAAATAAAAACACAAAAATATGCCATACCACAAAGCAATTAATAATAAAAAAAAGACATGATTCTTAGAGTTTTCAGTTTACTTGGGAAAGTAAACATAAAGATGAATGTAAAATTTATTGTTTTTTGTTTTGATACAGGGTCTCACTATGTAGCCCTCACTGTCCTGGAATTCTATATGTAGACCAGGCCGGCCTTAAATTCACAGAGATCCACCTGCCTCTGCCTCTGCTCTCAAGTACTATAAATAAAGGCATGTGCCACCGGCACCTGGCTTAAAATTGTTATTTAAATGTCACAACGTGGAGATTTATGGCCCTTAGAGAGCTCATGTTAGATGTATTTGGTTTGTTAGTCATGAAGTGTAGGGAAGATTTTCTCTGAAGTACTATTTTAGCTGTAATCTGAAGAATGAGTTCTCTATGTGTGAAGTAAATTGTGAGTGAAATAAACATTTAAATGCAAAAACCCCCAAATTCTAAAGTCCTTCAGAGGAAATACAGACTAGTTCCAGAGCCTTGGACTAGTCAGATTTCATAAAGACAACACACAATCCCCATGAGGGATAAGAACAAAAAACTAATTTCTAAAAAAAAAAAAAAAAAACCTTTTAATCATTGAAAGACAGTGTAAAATGAAAAGACAAACTGGCAAGTGGGAGTAAAAGAAATTGTAGTATTTTTCTAGGCTATATAAACACACATAGAAATTAATATATAAAAGACCACAAGCAAGAGGAAAATGCAATAGTGATTTGAGGTACTGGGGACTAATTTTTCTCTTGGCCAAAGGCCTCATTCTCACACTTCTACTCACACAAGCTGTGGTACACACAGTAAGAAATTCTGCCCTAGGGAAACTTGCACATCTGTACCTCAGACATGCTTACGAAGATGACAAGGCTTTCAGTCTGCCACAATGGCAGTGTTCTTACTAAAAGTGATGAAGCAATTCTGCCGCTCTGACTGCCTTCCATCTCCTCTCCCTGACCTGTCTCATTTCATTTGTATTTTTATTAGCATGTGCAGTTACACACACTGATACTGATACTGATATGCTCAGCAAAATAAAAATTGTATAATATAAATGCATAATATTCAGCTAAAATTAGCAGTGATCAGTATATATTACTTGATTTATTACATCTGTTTGCCTTTACAAAAAAACCCAGCAGTCTTTTATTTAGTAATTTCAACCATTACATGAGATACAGGATAAAAGAGAATGGGGGAATCTCAAAGGATGGGAGAAAGACCATGCGCTCAAGACAGGGATACAGGAAAGGGAATATATCAGCAGTGGCTTAGAGACTTTTAATCCCTGCCCCCCATTTTTACATTGTTAGGTAAGGAGGGATTTAGTCAATGCTGAAATCTGAATTGTTCCCCCTCCACATTCTTGTGTTTCAACCCAAATGTCCCGTTCTAATGAAGTCCCAGTGCCCAGAATGGAACTGCTTTGGAGATAGGGTCTTTAAAGAGGCAATTAAAGTATTAGGGTGAGTCTACATCTGGTATGACATTCTTTTTTTTTTTTTTTTTTTTTTGAGACAAGGTCTCCCTGTAGTCCCAGCTGTTCTGGAACTCTCTATGTAGACCAGGCTGGTCTTGAACTCACAGAGATCTCGTGCCTCTGCCTCCCGAGTGCTGGAATTAAAGGTGTTGGCCACCACTCTGGCCTGACTGGCATTCTTATACGGAGACCATACGAAGTCACTGGGAAATTACAAATACCTCATGGAGAAACACCGATGGCACCTTGATCTTGGTGTCATCCTCCTCCACTGTGAGAAAATAGATGTGATGTTTTAGCAAAAACATAGAGAAAGCAAAATGAGATGTGTGCTCATTTATATACTTCAGAGACCACACTGTCTACTCAAGTAGCCTGTTCATCTTACCTTGGTCACCATTATATAGTACAATAACTAATAGTGGTCATGAGTTCCTAAAGAAATACTGCAGCTTATTTTGTCTGAGAAGGTAATGAAATCTTTTAGGTGTTTCAGTGAAAGTTGTCATTAAAAATATTACACCATTGTTTTAGTTTTTTATTAAATCACTGAAATAGTTTTTCCCCCTTGGGGGGAATTATTTCTTTGGACTACCTTCTTTCTAGATAGACCAGATCAATGTGATGACACTGAAGTTTCTAGAAAACGTCAATTGTATTTTGTTAGTAAACTTATTTTAATGTCTTGAGTTTGTTGTAGATGAAATGGTTTCTTGTCTTCAGTTGCAGACTCTCTGTCTTGTCCTGTTATGCAAAATGTCCAACCCCCCAAGTCCAGCTCAGTGACATCCACTGTTTTGTCAGGAGCCTCAACAAGAATGCCTCCTGCCACAAAGCACGCAGCTGAACCTGTGGTTTCAGCTTCACAGCCCTTAGAGCGGATACAACACCAAGGTATGTGAGAGGCTGGTGGTGGTTTTATACTTAGGCACATATCTCAGTAGCTGGTTTGAAAAAATTAAACTATATAACCATAATTAACTGAAAACATGAAAAAAAGTAATTTATAATCTCAATTCAAGCTTGACAGTTTACTTTTATGTTAACTTACAATTTCTATTTTTAATTAGATACTTACTAATCCTGTCTTCTATCACAAGATGTTAAGTTGCCAGCCTTTTGAATATTATTACAGAAATTTCTTAAGAATAAAGTGACCAAGTGAATTCTTTGTCTTGTTTGGTTTCTGTGCTTATCATTATTGTTAGTAATGATGCAGTTTGGGGAATGAGAATGGTCATAATGAAGCTCATACTCATACTTGCATCATTGACAGTTAATATTCTTAAATAAGTAGCAAGTGGCAAAATATGTTGTTTTGCTCTTGTTTCTGCACATTGTCCTTTCTTTCAGAAGTTTCCTTGGTTACTTTCTACACGGCCAAAGTACTTATGTTTCAGATTAATAAACTGTATTGTTCATCTGATCAAAGTTTGTATTTCCAGAGCAACTGTTATAATATTTTAAGGACTGTGCTCACTATGTATGACAACTCCTAACCTTGAATATGAAGATCTCTTCTAGTACATTTGGAATCTCAGAAAAGGAGAAAGCATCGTATATACATTCTTAGGATGACGGCTTACCTCTGCCCAGTGTTTATATGATTAACAGCAGCCTTTCTGTCAATTGATAAGATTGCACACTGAAACACCAAAAGTATTCACCACTTCCCAAAAGCCCATGGAGGTAGGGGCAGTAGAATCAGTCCACATAAGCATTTGCTTTCAAGGTGAATGATGGGTGGGAATGTTTTCTCAAGAGAAGAGAAAACTGGACGCTGTCTTCCGTTTCTTCCATGTCTTGCGTCTCTGAACCCGTCTTCCCTCTGCTCATTTTTTTCCTCCTGCCACATTTTCTTGTTAATCATATTTAGATATCGAACCCTTGCACTGGCAGTAGTGTCATTTTACACAGCAGTTTGCTACTGAGCAAATACAGTGTTTCTTCCCTTTTTAAAACTGGTAGATTTTTAGAAAAAGGGGGTACCACTTATTGAGCACTTAGGATACTCAGAATTCTTTGTTTTATTGTCTCATTAATCCCTGTATTAAACACATGGCACAGATATTATCCCTAATTTGCACATGGAAAAAGTTAGATACATAGAGTTGAAATAATTTTCTCAACACTACAGGTTAAATAGGTAGCAGAGCAAAAGCATTCTGATTCAGACTTTTTTATCTTATATTCTTTCTGTAAAATAGAGCTGGTTTTTGTTGCTGTGAGCTGTGCACAAACTTGTGATTTACCTCAGCTACTTGCTTGAGTGACAAAGTACAATACTGGAGATAAGTGAATTTGTAGCCTTTTTTGTCCCTTTTTAAGTAGTAGACTTCTTTTTGCCTTTGGACAGATTAAGAGTCTACAACCTAACTGTTTATGTGAGTCAAGGCTACTGCGAATGCTTGTGCACATTGTGGTCGGCATTAATGAAGTTCCTGGGCGTTGGGCTGTGTACCATCTGTATAGGGTGTGCTGTGGGTCTCCTTTGATGACTGCAGCCATCCAGTTCCTTAAGTTGTGTGTCTGTAGATTTAATCAAACATGGATTGAAAATATCTAGAAAGCACTGAACATGTACGATACAGCAGAACAGGCATTTACACAGTACTTCCTTTGCATTAGATGCTGTATGTAATCTAGAGAGGATTTAAAGTATGTAGGCGCATCTGCACACCATACCATTTTGTATAAAGGACCCAGGTGTACAGGGGTTCTCCAGTCTGTGGGACCCAGGTATGGTGGCTCAGGCCTTTAATCCCAGCAGGGGCAGCAGATCTCTGAGTTCCAGGTCATTCTGGTCTGCATAGCAAGTTCTAGGCTAGCCAGGGCTACATAGTGAGACTTTGATTCTCTGGCAAGCACCAGCAACTGTACTTAAACAGATTAGCATTTGTACCTTCCAGCTGCCAAGGTGTCCTTGCTTAGCTGTTCTCCTAAAGGTGAGCATTCCTTACTGGTTTTAGAAGCAAAACTTCAGTGTTTTCTTTAACTATTCCCTAAAAAACAGCTGAGAAACTATATAACAGCTGGAACACTTCAGATGGAAAGCTAAAACTTTTTTGGTAAAAATTTTAAGAGTTGTGGGCCAAGTGTGGTGGCACACGTCTTTAGACTCAGCACTTGGGAGGCAGAGGCAGGTGGAGCTCTGAGTTCAAGGCCAGGTCTACATAGTGAGTATTGCTTTTTTTTTTTTTTTGGTCTTTTTGAGATAGGGTCTCCCTGTAGCCACAGCTGGCCTGGATTCACTAATGGAGACCAGGCTGGCCTTGAACTCACAGAGATCCGCCTGGCTCTGCCTTCAGAGTGCTGGGATTAAAGGCAAGGCATGCACCACCACGCCCAGCTATAATATGCTTTTTTCAACAAAGATAGATTACATTATTCTTTTATATGTGTCCACTGAAATGATAACCTGTGTTTATTCATTTTTAAAATACCCAAATAAACCCTTTAACATTTAGAAAGTTTACTTTTTTTTCTCCTGGAGGCATAGTCCTTCCTTGAACATATCAGTGTAGTACATATACTCACAAATATTAACGAAAAGAAATTTAAAATATTATTATCTTGACCATAAATTTCCAATATTCTCATTTTTTCTTTTTTTTTGTTTTTTTTAACAAAAAATTTATTGAGAATTTCATACATGCATGTAAGGTATTTTGATCAAATCCAAATGGGGGAGCCCTCCAAAACATTTTTTCTTTTGAGTTAAATTATTATTAATAATTATTCAGAACTGTAATGAATTTTAGTGTTGAGTATAAAGTACATTTTTATTGGAAATACATCTTTGAGAGGTGAATGGCCTCTCCTACTACATGCATAGAATTGATGACAAAGTTTGTTTACAGGGAATGGATGAGAATGGTATTGGGATTTTTCTACTAAAGTGATATTATTGGCTGGCCTGGAACTCGCTATGTAGGTCAGGCTGACCTTGAATTCACAGAGATCCACCTATCTTTGCCTCCCAAGTGCTGGAACTAAATGTGTGTACCACCACACCCAGCCTTGATATTATCTTTTTTAGAAATTCTAAGTCACAGGGCTGGAGAGGTGGCTTAGCAGTTAGGAGCACTGACTGCTCTTGCAGAGGACCCAAGTTTTGTTCCCAGCACCCTCATGGCAGCTAACAACTGTCCATAACTCCAGTTCCAGGGGATCTGATGTCCTCTTCTGGCCTCCACCAGCACCAGGCATGCACATGGTGCACCTATGTACATGCAGGCAAAGCACTCCTACACATAAATAAAATACAGTCCTAAGTCACTTGTCAGAAACTGTCATGTGGTAGATGGTTGAACTATCACTATGTTCATGGAGCAGGCTACTCAAGTACTCTTTAGCTTTTGTTATCTCACTTGCTTGTCACATGAAACAGGCACCTCATGTCTCATCTTCTTTTCATAAATTAGGAAACTGTAATTTAGAGAGTTAGATATGTCTGACCTAAAGACATACAATACAGACTTGCTCTAAGATGGACCATTGATCTCCTGTATCCGAATCCAGTGCTCCTTTCACTGCATCAGCAGTTCAGAATAGTGTGGATATTCTTCCAGTGTTTTTTGTTTTTTGTTTTTTGTCTTTTTTGAGACAGGGTCTCCCTGTAGCCCCAGCTGTCCTGGAACTCACTATGTAGACCAGGCCGGCCTTGAACTCACAGAGATCTGCCTGCCTCTGCCTCCCGAGTGCTGGGATTAAAGGTGTGCACCACCACGCCCAGCCCCAGTGTATTTTTAAGAATCTGATGGGGCCTGGTCATATGGTCCAGTGGGTAAAGATACTTGCTGCTAAGCCTGATAACGTGTTTGATCACTGGTCCCACATGGTGGAAGGAACTAGCTCCTGCACGTTGTTCTCTGACCACCAAGTGTGCTCTCACCAACATGCAAGCACGTTCAGCATGTAGTAAATAATCAAATAAATGTAATTTTTAAAATATCAAACTGTGGGCTGGAGAGATGGCTCAGTAGTTAAGAGCAGTGGTTACTCTTACAGAGGACTCAGGTTCAGTTCCCAGTGCCCACATGATGGCTAACAACCATCTGTAACTCCAGTTCCAGGGGAATCTGATGCCCTCTTCTGACCTCCAAGGGCATTGTATGACACAGGTACACTTACATACATGCAGGCAATATACTCATAAACAAAATAAAAATAATTCAATAATATTAAAAATAAAATGTAAAAAAAATCAATGATATATTTTATGGATACTATCTCTGTATAACCTTAATTGGTAAAAATCAATCTCAAATCATACTGCAAATGCTATAAATTTACTTCTAAGTTTTTTTGCTTTTTGTGAGAAGAGTATCAAAAGAATTAAAAATTTATAAACCATAATACAGTTTATTGTACATCTGTCATTAACTGAGAGAAATTATGCAAGGTTTCGTGTGTGTGTGTGTGTGTGTGTGTGTGTGTGTGTGTGTGTGTGTGTTTGCTAGAGATCAAACCCAGGGCCCTGGGAATGCCAAGCAAGGACTTTACCATTTCCTATATGCTCCCAAGCCAGGTAGGATTTGTTTTTGCATGTGTGTGTGTGTGGTGGCATATATGTATGCTGCTCATTTCTGGGGGGGCGCACACGTGTGTACACACAAGTGTGGAGGCCAGAAGTTAACATCAGCTGTCTTCCTCAGTCACTCTCCACTTTGTTTACTGAGGCAGGGCCTTGGTAAACCTGGGGTTCGTCAGTTCTCACCAGTCTAGCTAGCCAGCATGCCCCAGGATCCCATCTCTGCCTCCCTGAGTGCCGGGATTGCTAAGTGCTTGTCCGTCTTCTTACGTGGGTTCTGGGGATCTGAACTCTGTCCCTCATGCGTGCACAGCAAGCAGTCTAGCATCTCTTCAACCCCCATTTAGGATTTTTAGTTCATGAATTTTTATTTATTTTTATTTTATGTGTATGAGTGCATTGCCTGCATGTATGTAAGTGCACCCATGTCGTGCACTGCCCTTGGAGGTCAGAAGAGGGTGTCAGATCCCCTGGAACTGGAGTTAGGATGGTTGTTAGCCACCATGTGGGTGCTGGGAACTGAACCTGGGTCCTCTGCAAGAGCCGCCAGTGCTCTTAACCACTGAACCATCTCTCCAGCCCCTTAATCCATGAATTTTATCCAGTGTATTGTGGAAAACAACAACAACAACAAAAAAAAAAACCTCTCAGCCCTAGAAAATACTCAGTTTGTTTTTTTAAAAAGAACTGGTATTACTAAACCTGATGTGGTGGTGCCATCTTCTAATCCCAGTGCTCCAGAGGGTACAGAGCGTGTGAACTACATAGCCAGACACTGCCTTATCTGAAGGAGGCAAGAAAGCGGGAGAGGAAGGGAAGGGGATGGGGGCAGAAGGGTGAAAGAAAAGGCAAGCAACAGGGAAGAGGCAGGAAGACCAGAAGGTCAGGATGCCACAACCACCCAACACGCTTGAAGCTGGCTGGGGCTACATGATCCCCTGCCTGGAAAAATGAAGAAAAGAACACTGGTCAGATTGATGGAAATCTGGGTGTTTGTTTTGTTTGGTTGGTTGTTGGTTTTTCTAATGCTTTCTCTAACGGTGAGTGTTAAGAGTAACTAGATAATCATTTTAAATACACAAAAAATGTTTAGGTTCAGTAATATAGTATTTCATATATTTATCAGGTACCATAGATCTAAGTACTTGACATACATGACTTATTTAACCCTTTCAACAACCATTTGAAGTAGTAATGACTTCATCTTACAGATGAAGTGAAAAATAGAGAGGTTAGTACTTCTGAAGGACCACAGCTAGTACGTGGCTAAGCCTTATTTGAGCTCCCTGCCCCTCCAGCCCCGGTTTTTATGTTGTCTCCCTGCTGTGCTGTATTTCTTACTGTCTTTTGCTTTGTTCTCATAGGACCCTTTGAGAATGGAGAGTTTTTTGACTGTAGTGATTGTGGTCTGAATAAAAGTGGAATTAGTCTACTTACCCTTATTCCTACCACGGCACACTTTATGTTTCTGAATGAAGCCTAAGCAGTGAGAGCCAGTCCTCGTTCTAGCTTGCTTCCCCTGTAACTGAGGCATCTCTCTAAAATCACTTAAGAAAGGAATCATGAAGAAGCTTTCTTTTTAGCTGTAGAGAGACTTTTCTATACTTCAGGGCAGTATTTCCTAGTAAGATTTAGGTAAGTAAAGGTTCCTCTGCCCTTTATGAAGTGTGAAATGTGCCACTGTTAGTATATGCACTTTTTAGGTGGACAAGTTTACCAAAGAGTATTTAGGAAATTCGTATCTGAAGATTGATTCCTATAAAGCTGTTATTTTGTGAGAACTCTTGAAAAGCCTTCTAATGTGTCTACTGTTTGAAGACTAGCTTAGAAAGATAAAAGTTGCTCAAAAGTTTAACTCATTGAATTAAAAAAAAAAAGCAAAACAAAACAAAATTTAACCTTTTCCGTGGGATTTTTCTCTTCAGACCAGTTTGATTTCTTTCTGGCATAGCTGTATCTAGGGAACAGTGAAGACTCCTTTTATCAAGCCACCCCAAGAATGTGCTTTCCTGGAGAAGGCCTGCAATAATAAGGAATGGAATTAGAATATGCTTTTTGGTCTCACTTTACCCTCACGACCTTTAAACCCAGAGCTTTGTGCAGCTGGGGCAAGTGCTCCATGACCAATCCATACCCCAGGCCCTTGGGAGTGTGGAGAGTGATGGCTTCTATGTTTTCTTGTTTTTCTTCTTTTGGGGAGGGGTGTGAAACTTGACTCTCAAGCCCATGGCTTTAATTTCCCTGTATTGCAAAAGAAATAAGGGAACAGAAATTGGTAAACTATGATTTATTTGCAGTTTGGAAAAACTGGAAAGAGTTCAAGCTTTGAGTTTCTCTTCAGCTTTCCTATAGCAGCTTTCCTAGTTCATCTTTTTTGAAAAATATTTTTATTTATTTTTTTTGTTTTTATGTGTATGCATGTATTGCCTGCATGTACGTAAGTGCACCCATGTCTTGCAGTGCCCATGGAGAACAGAAGAGACTGTTGGAGCCCCTGGAACTGGAATTAGGGACAGTTGTTAGCCGCTATGTGGGTGTTGGGATTCGAACCTGGGTCTTCTGCAAGAACAGCCAATGTTCTTAACCACTGAGCCATGTCTGCAGCCCCATATCTCACATTTTATAGGGAAGATGAAGCAAAAGCTGGAAAAAACTTAGGAAATAAGCACACATCGATCACAGGCAGAGGCAGGCGGATCTCTGTGAGTTCAAGGTCAGCCTGGTCTACATAGCAAGTTCTAGGCCAGCAGGGGCTACAGGGAGACCCTGTCTCAAAAAGACAAAAAAAAAGTCATGGTTGGAGAAGGGTGTGTGACATTTTGTTAACAGTACATGGACAATCACAGTAAAAAATCTACAGTAAATAACGCTCTTTTATTCATGAGCTTGTTTTGGTGTGTTAAATAATTGCTGTGGGAATTTTTATTACTGTATGGTTCATCTTGTTTTCTCTCAGGCACTGGATGGTTTTCTAATAATTGAAATACGTGTATTAGTAAATCTGGAGGAGAGGGAAATACGTATTGTGTAATATGTATCTAAACTTGCTGAGTATTTTGGCTCCTTTGATTATTGTCAATAATGATCACATCCATTCAGCCCTGAAGAGTGGATTCTCTTCTGATTTTTGTCTTTATTAGCCTCTCTTCAAAGCAACAAACAGAATCTCCTCTCTCTCTTCTGCCATCTTCACGTGCATGTGTGTGGGCCTTTTGAAGTACACGGCTAATAGCATGTGGAAGACGTGTGTCATTTTAAAATAAGTCCTTAAATTGAAGAATTTCTTTTGGAACAACTTTCTACTGTTGGTTTGTTTGATCATAAACTTCTTTGTATATTTAACTTAATGTTTAATGCTAGTGAAATTTTCGTTTTAACTAGGCTGTTAGTGGATCATGCCAGTTTGAATCTGGAAGGTATCAATTTGTTTCTTGTAATGCCTGAATCTATTTTACTTTCTTAGATATATTCACGCTAACACTATTTTATCTATATTAAAAAACGTTTGAGTCAGCAAGGTGTGATAACTCACACCTATAATCTCAGAACATAAGGAGCTAAGACAAGAGGAGAGTCATGAGTTCAAGGCCAGCCTGGGCTATAGAATGAGACCAACAGGAAAAAGAAAACGAAAACATCAGCAAAGCTAACAGAGTTTCTGTCGCTTTCAGGCTTAGTGATGAGCTAAGCTTCACTCATCTAACTTTGCTTTTGTCTAAATTTAAGCTTACTTAGTAGCATGTGAGGTGGAGTATGTGATCTGACAAGGCCTTGGTATTCTTCCAGTGTTGTGGTGTGTTCTTAGAAATCCCAGCTTGGTCTCTGAGGTCTTTGTTTACGAAATATGGCTGTAAGATTTTCCTTATACTCATATTTACTCTTACTTAATAAAGTGTTTTCATTTTCAAGTAAGATTAATCTTTTTTTCCTTCTTTAAAATTTTGCGGATGTTAATTTTTTACATTTTGACTTTACCAGATTAAATATTAAAAATATTCAATCACCTTTTTCAGGGAAATCTTGTATAGTTCCCAGTCAGTACCAGATGTATGTGTTTTCCACAGGATCTGCCTTCTGTCAGTGTACTTCAAAAGAGGGTCAGTCTTATTTCACACTCAAGTGCAGGCTGTAGCATGACATGGATGTGACTGAGCTTGTCATGAAATCTTTGTCATACGTGAAGACCACAATATCTCTTCTGAGCAGAGAACTGTGCTGGGAACAGTTCTTCAGCTTTCGTTCTTTTCCTTTATGGAACCTGAGCTGCCGTCAGGGTGGCATTAGTGACAGAAGGTACCTAGGATTTGGTTGTGTTTTGTATGCTGTACAAATTCAGTTCAGTAGAATGATCACTGCTCACCAAGAAAGCACATTCTCAAAGGAAGTATGCCACAGCAGTCCAAAGGTCGAAGAAGATAAATGTTTAGAGCTTGAAAATGTTTTCTGAGAATACCACTACAGGTTCCAAATTAGCATACATGTACTTTCTTCAATTAGTTGAAATTAAAATTGCTTTTACTAAACTGCTTTGCATAGATTTTTCTAATGGTTCTAGTTTTGATAATAAGCTGCTGATCTTAATATGCATGCTGGGATGTTCTTTGGAATGTCAGAGTTCTTTCTCACTTTTAATGTAATGTCAAAGTTTTATTTCTTGCCTTTTCTGTTGGTTTGACTCTCGTGTTTGTGCTTTCCACTTTACAGGCATGCAGTATGGTGACTATGTTAATAATCAAGCTAGCTCCACACCGACTCCCTTGTCATCAACTTCCGATGATGAGGAAGAGGAGGAGGATGAGGAAGCAGGTCTGCTTTAGCTTTACACTAGTTTTTGATCTTTGCCTATTCAAGTTTACTTTTGTATCTATAGCGTTAGTCTTAAAAAATGTCTTTGAAGATTTAGCATAATGAACTCTGTTGAATTGGGTTACAGAGGTTGGGTCACATGGTGGAAGAGGGCTTTTCTTCCTTTTGACGTTCCTGCCCTCCCATGTCTGCAAGGGAATGAGTTCTGACTGCAGTTCTTGGCTGAGCGCTGTAATGCCCTTTAGGAATAATGTCTGCTTTGCATGTAGACTGATCCGAATGCGCCATATGGAACTTTTAATGTGGAGGAGAAATAGGACATCCTGTTATCTTTATTCATTTGTTGTTTTTAGATTTTATTGTATACAATTGATGGTAAGATTTGCTACAATTTGTCTAACCAAAAGTTGGTATTCTGTATGTGTCTTTTGAATATTGTAATCTTTCTATATGATTTGAGGATATAAAGATAAGAGATGCCAGGGAGGAAGAAACTTTCCTTACTCAAAGCCGTGAAATACCGCTAATATATCTTTCAGAAATGTTTTATTTTAACATGATTTCAAACGTATAGGATTTAGAGATTCAAATTTATAGAAAGGTTACAAGGAGAGCTTGGTCTAGCGAGTTCCAGGCCAACTGGAGTTAACAGGGAGACCCTATCTTAAAAAATCAAAAACACACCAAAAAATAAT
>NW_008330297.1:702240-754954 GCF_000622305.1 Nannospalax galili | reverse complement strand
AAAATGAAAGAGATTCCCTCATGTTTTTCCCAGATCACCTGCTTATAATTCTCTTCATATATTTTCCCTTTATTATCTAAAAGTAAATTGGAGGTATAAATCACTCCCAAATACTGCAGTGTGTATGTCCCAGTTGTAAGGCTAGTACAGTCACCAGGAAGTTGAATACTGATGCAGTAACATTTGATATATATAGCCCATGGTTAAATTAAATTCTTAGTAATTGTTCCAATTTCGGTTTTGTAGCTATTTTCTTGACCTGTATCCAGTCCATGACACTACATTGAATTTAGTTGGTATAACTTTGTAGGCTCATTCAGTCAGGAATCACCTTTCTTCACCTAGACACATTCAAAGAATACAGGTGTCCATGCAAAAAAGCACAGCTCTCAGGACCTTTGACTTATCTTCACATAGATGGAACTGTGAAGAAGAGCCAGGAGCTCCTCCCAAGCCCATGTGATCCCTAAGAAACAGATCCTCAAACAACCTTAAGAGTAAAAATAAATTGGTTTATTTGGACCAACTATATGGTCTTAAACATCAAAAAGGAAAGTATAACCAAAGATTAAAGAGATCGGTGTATTTCTTTAAGAGTCCATATGTATAGCTAAAGGCTACATAACAAGAAACAATGCCAGACAGGAGATACCTTCCTTTGAGTTATTGACCAGGGTGACCCAAGAGACTCCCAGACAGTAACCCAACGTAGAACTGGGAAAATGAACAGCAGACCCCAATCTTATCTAAAGGAATATTGACAACTGATTGCTGCTAGATGAGGAAGAGCTGACCCTCCTAAAACAAGGAACTCTAGATAGACTGACTAGATTGAGTGGATAGACAAGCACTGGGAACAGCTGGGGCCACTGACAACACAGTGGACAGTAACAGGGATGACAGAGTATATGGGCTCCAGTGGACATAGGGGGAGGCTAATGGGAGGGTACCATTTGGGAAGTGGGCATATAGATGAATAAGATTGTTTGGGATGTTCTGTATGAAATACATACCAAAAAAATTAATTAAAAAAAAAAAAAGCACAGCTCTCATCTCAAAGAGAGTAAGAGATGGTTATTCTGGCACCATGTATGAGTGACTGGCTCAGGATTGCATGTTTCAACATGATAACAGTTTCATGAAGTTTTTATAGTAGAAGAACAAAAATTTCATGTCAAGGCACTTTTCATACACATTGTTGGGAATGTTGGGTAGATGAGTTAGAGGAGAGGGGAAACCCCTGCTGTCAGCCACTGGGTTGATGGATGTTCAGGGTCTGTTTGTACATTTCAAAAGGACTTATCTATAGGTCACTGGATGTTAGGTCACACACCAAGGTAGGAAATAAATATCTGTTAAGGGAATGAAACATGGGTGCAGATCATTTTGGCTTCCAACCTGAACCATTCCAGCTTTCTGGAATCACTCAGCCTTGTAGACTGCTTAACACACATGTGGCTTGTTTGTGGGAACTTCAGCTCATATAGACCAGTTATTTTGTTTCTCAGTTTATGTTTATGATGATTAGAGGCAAATCATATTTTCTTTCTGTTGGTGTTGTTTTGATTGAGATAGGGTATCATGTAGCTGACACTGGCCTTGAACTCCTGATCCTCTTGCTTACACTTCCCAAGTGTTGGAATTATAAGTGTGTACTGCCACACATGGCTCGGAGCTCTTATTTTTGACCAATTTCTGAAGCAGTGTAGTGCTCAGAGCCTGTGGTGATGCTTATCTGTTCCATATTGATGAGATTAACTTTGATCATTCTGATAAGGTACCTGCCAGGTTTTTCCATTGTAAAGTTACTGCTTTTCCTTCTTGAAATTGAGTAATTTTTAGAGAGATTCTTTGAGATGTGAACATGTCCTTTTTGGTTTTTAGTTTTTATTTATGTGTGCATGTGTGTGTGGGTACATGCACCTGTGCATGTGCAGAGGCCAGGAGAGTTAAAGTTGTAGGCACTAAGGGACTTGTTACGTGGGTACTGAGGTCTGTCTCTGGTCCTCACTGCACAGCAAGTGCTCTCGGCTGCCGAGCCCTCTCTCCAGCCCTGATGATCCTACTCTTTTGCTTTAGTACTCATTGTTGATTTCCAGACTCTCAGAGATCTGTATTGATGCGATCTGATATTGGACTTCCTTTTATGAAGAGGAACCATTGCTGTCAACTGGTTCTGGATTTGGCCAGTGACAGCACTTTCACATTGCTCCAATACCTGTCTCAGGCTTACCATGATATATGCAGCACTGCTTGGGGATCAGGAAACAGCCAAGAGAAAGTGAAGAACATCTCCTTAGTTCTTCCCTAGTGCACATGGCATGTGTCCGCTCCACTTAATTAATTTTATAATCCTGGAATGGGTGTTGTTATAAAGAGCACCTCAGAGATGTGAGGTGTCCATTTTTCTTAGACCTGGCAAGTGGTAGACCTGGAATCTACCTTTTACTTTTTCCCGTTTTTTATATATAAGTCACGTGGGAATAGAACCTTATTTACCTGATTAGCTTAAAGTTGAGCAATACTAGTAAATAGCTTGGTCTTTGTTGACCTATAGGGCTTGACCTACACAAGAACATCTTAAGCCTCTTTCTTTTTCCTTTTTTCTTCCTTCCTTCTTCCCTTCCTCCCTCCCTTCCTCCCTTCCACCCTTCCTCCCTTCCTTTTTCTTTATGAGACAAGGTCTCATTGTGTAACCCTGTAAGTTCCAGGCCAGCCTCCAACACAGAGATCTGCCTGCCAGCCTTAAGTCTCTTTCTTTTAAAAAATGTATTTATTTTTATTTTATGTGTATGAATGTTTTGCCTGCATGTGTATAAATACATTCGTGCGTGCAATGCCCAGGGAGACTAGAAGAGGGCATCAGATCTCCTGGAACTGGAGTTACAGATGGTTGTTAGCCACCATGTGGGTGCTGGGAACTGAACCTGGGTCCTCTTCAAGAGCAGCCAGTGCTCTTAACCACTGGGCCACCTCTCCAGCCCTCTTTAAGCCTTTTCTTAAAGGCTTCAATGGTTCTTTATATTTCCTCCCAACTTCACACATTCTGTGCTAAATGTATTTTATTTTCACTTTTCTTGAGCCAGGCTCTCCCTGTGTAGTCCAGGTAAAGTGTCCTTTTGCTTTCTTTCCCTCTGCTTCCTCAGATTTTAGCTCCTCTTTTTTCTCCATTTTTTTAAGCTTCTTTAAAATATTTAGTATTATTATTAGTTTTATTTTATGTGTATGTATGTATTGCCTGCATATATGTAAGTGCACCTGTGTCGTGCATTGACCACCAAGGTCAGAGGTGGGTGTCAGATCCCCTGGAACTGGAGTTACAGACTGTTGTAAGCCACCATGTGGGTGCTGGGATTTGAACCCAGGTCCTCTGCAAGAGCAGCCAGTGCTCTAAACCACTGAGCCATGTCTCTAGCCCCTTAAGCTTCTTTAAAAACTGGGACATAGGGGCTGGAGAGATGGCTCAGAGGTTAAGAACACTGACTGTTCTTGCAGAAGACCTGGGTTCGAATCCCAGTACCCACATGGCAGCTAACAACTGTCTAACTCCAGTTCCAGGGGATCCAACAGCCTCTTTTGTCCTCTGCGGTCATTGCATGACACGGGTACACTTACATACATGCAGGCAATACACGTATACACATAAAATAATAAATATTTTTTAAAAAAAAAGAAGCTGGGACATAGAGCCAGTAGAGTGAGAGGAACTGGGCGTGGTGGCACACACCTTTGATTCCAGCACTCAGGAGGCAGAGACAGGCAGATCTCTGTGAGATCAAGGCTACCCTGGTCTACATAGTGAGTTCCAGGCCAGCTGCGGCTACAAAGCCCCTGTCTCAGATTCCCACCCCCGAAAAGAGAGGGGGAGTTCTTCTCAGTCACGTTCATCGCCATGTTCCCTCCTGAGCTCATCATTCTCATTATCACTCTGTTGATACAAATACTGAGGACTGGAACAATGATGACCTTTGGTTCAGTAGTGGGACAATCCAGTGGAACTGTTTATTCATCTGAAACTAACTTTTACATTGAAACAGGAGAGAGAGAGCTTCTCTAATATGAAGTATGAAATGCTACAAAAGCCGAAACTGAGGGAGCTGGAGAGATGGCAGCAGTTAGGAGCCCTGGCTGCTCTTGCAGAGGACCCGGGTTTTAATCCCAGCACCCACATGGCAGTTAACACTGTCTGTAACTCCAGTTCCAGGGGATCTGACAGCCTTCTCTGACCTTCTTGGGCATTGTATGGGTGTGGTTTTTAAAAAATATTTTATTATTTTTCTTATGTGTATGAATGTATTGCCTGTATGTATTTAAGTGCACCTGTGTCATGCAGTGCCCTCAGAGGTCAGAAGAGAGAATTGGATCCCCTGGAACTGGAGGTACAGATGGTTGTTAGTTGCTTTGTGGATACTGGGAATCGAACCCAACTCCTGTACAATAGCAGTCTGTGCTCTTAACCACTAAGCCATCTCTCCAGCCGCTCAGTGCACTTATATACATGCAGGCAATACACTCATATTCATAAAATAAATAAAATATGTATTTTTTAAAGTGAAAACTGAACTGGGCGTGGTAGCGCATGCTCGTGATAAGGCACTGTCAAACCTAGATGCACTAGAAATGTGTACTATGTATGACCTTTGGACTTCATGTGTAAGGTGCCCATGAAACGTAAGTGAATTTTGTGTTTTAGACTTGGGGCTATTTCAGGATACCCTGTTTATATGCAAATACACAAAACCTAAAACATTTAAAACCTGAAACTTGGCTGGTTCTGTGTATTTTGGATAAGAAATACTAAGCTCATACTTGGTTCTAAAGATCCTAGTTTCTAGTCTCCAAAAATATTTGGATAGGGAAACACGTAGCATTTAAAATTATAGTACAACTTGAAAAGTGCAGTGATTCAGGTTTTTACAAAATGCCTTACCTAGGAGAGGAAATGATTTTCTGGTGGTGTAAGGGAAAGATTTCTGATGTGGAGAAAGGAAATCTAGGCTATAGACAACCATGTGTTGCTCAGGAGCCCAAAAACTGAGCAAAGAGGGAGGTGCTGCAGCAACATGCTAGATTTCAGGTACAAGGTAGCTGTAGGCCACAATTTGAAGTTTCTTTTAAGACTCCGTGAAGGTGACTTAGGCATTATTATTCCTCTAAGATTGTGGTAGATGCATGGAGATGTCTTTAAACATGTTTAGAATGTTAGGGTGTGTGTGTGTGTGTGTGTGTGTGTGTGTGTGTAATACCGTTGACTGGTGGTGACAGGTGATAGTGTGACCTCATTAGAATGGCTTGATGTCAGTAGTGGTTTTGCTGTGCTGACTTACGTAGTTTTAGCGGCTCATTGACATTGAAAACTGTCCTCGCTTTGTTGTCTTCACAAGTCCAAAATAGCTCTTGTACTTAGCCTTGATTTCTGAAGTGAATGATCCAACCAAAATAAGTCACTAAGTAAAACAGAATAGCTTTAAGTTTGTGGCTATGGCATTAAGATGGGCAATATTTTCAATATATACATTTGATTTGCCATAACCTCAACTGCCTAATTAAATAGATAGAAATATGATCTTTAAATCATATTACTAAGTAACTTTATCTTAAGAATTTTTTTTTCTTTTTCTTTATTTGTCTTTTTGACAGGGTCTCCCTGTAGCCCCAGCTGGCCTGGAACTCCCTATGTAGACCAGGCTGACCTCAAACTCACAGAGATTTGCCTGCCTCTGCCTCCCAAGTGTTGGTGATTAAAGGCGTGCACCACCACACCCAGCTTAAGAATTATTATTATTGGGGCTTTTTTTTTTTTTTTTTTTTTTTTGGTCTTTTTTTGACAGGGTCTCCCTGTAGCCTCAGCTGGCCTGGAACTCACTATGTAGATGAGGCTGGCCTTGAACTCACAGAGATCTGCCTGCCACTGTCTCCTGAGTGCTGGGATTAAAGGTGTGCGCCACCATGCCTGGCTAAGAATTGTTATTTTTAGTAGTTACATTTAAAACTTTTTTCAATCTATTTTTATTGAACTTTGTACATTTCATTCAATACATCTTAATCATATTTAGACTCCCTCCCCTATCTGCACCCCTCCCCAGTAGACCGCCCACCAGATTTCATGCATTCTGTCATATATGTTAAAGCCTTTGGAGTCAAGTTTGTGTACCTAGATGTTCCTTGGTATGAGTTCATCCACTAAGGTCTGGTCTAGCATCACTCACCTAAAGAAGACCAACTCTCCCTCACCCAGCAGTGATCAGCTGCTATATAGGTCCAAGCTCAAACTCAAGAGTGAGCCTCCTGTCTTATCCTCCTAAGTACTAGGATTATAGGTGTGTGCCACTGTGCCCAAGGTTGACAGACTTTTGACCTCGTCTATCAGCTATTTGCTTACTCACACATTTTTAACTATGAGGACAAACAACAGAAACCATTATTTCCCATTCTTCACTAAGAGCAATGGAGTATTATGCACAGTGCCTAGTAAATGCAGAAATGCAGCACGTTTTCCTCTTGTAACTATTGTACAGCTGCTTCACAGACACTATCTGGGTTTTGTTTTGTTTTGTTTTTTGGTTTGTTTTTTTTTGGTCTTTTTGAGACATGGTCTCCCTGTAGCCTCAGCTGTCCTGGAACTTGCTATGTAGACCAGGCTGGTCTCAAACTCAGAGATCCACCTGCCTCTGCCTCCAAAGTGCTGGAACTACAGGTGTACACCACCAAGCCCAGCTTACCACTCTCTGATTTAAGCCTCACAAGAACACTGAAAAAAAAAAATACATAGGGCATCAAAAAACTCATTTTTATTGTATGGAAGATAGTATTAATAATTGGGTGATACTTACCAAGAGTTATACAGCAGGGAAATGGCAGGCTGTTCTGTACCTGTGGTCTTATGCCTTCAGATCATATTTTTTGCTGAGAATAAAACAGTCTTATACAAAAATCTGTATCTATTGTGCCCTTAGTTAATACAATTAATCCTCAGGTGAATTAATTCAGAAGGTTATCTGAAGTTACTCAATAAAAGATAGTTTTTTATATTACAGTTGCAATTTAAACTGTTTGCCAACCTACATGTCCTGCAGCACAGGATTGGATAAAGAAAATGTGGTTTTTATACACGATGGAATTTTTTCAGCCATAAAGAATGAAGTTAGGTTGTTTGCCAAAAAAATTAATGTAACGAGATAATCATATTAAGCAAGTTAAGCCAGTCTCAGACATATTGGTGTTTTCCTTCATGTATGGTTCCTGTATTTTGTATAGATACATAATCATATACATATAAATGACATGAAAGTAAAAGGAAACTTTCCATGGAAACAAAGGAAACTGATGAGGGGCAATATGTTCAACATGTGGCATGCTCTTGAGTGGAAGTAAAAAATAGATACAGTTTTTAAAAAAGAAAGTATCCAAAAAGAAACAGAAATCCTGGTTGTATCACAGTTAAGAGTCAGGGATAACTATCTGTGTGCCAAGTCACTTTGGAAATAGACCTTGGTCTCAAGAGAGGCCATAACAGTTTTCTATTCAATTTGTCAGTGTATACTCTAGCATATCTACTGAAGATAATTTTAGATTCCTAATAATAAGAATTTGTTGAGTGAATGAACAAAAGAGCTCTATGTTACGGTCTAGTCTCCCGTGCTTCCTGGATTTCATCATCTTTCGCCACTCAGTTGTTCTCATCTTACTGCTTTGAATGACCACAAACAAACAAGAAAAAGGGTTTTCTACTTTAATACTTGTATTTATTACCATGGTTTTCTTTTGTATTCCCTTATTATGTATAAGCTACAACACACAGTTACTTAATGACATGCTGGAAGTAGCCCAAACCAGGGTCATCTTTTATTAAGGTGTCACACAGATGTTCTGTGCTATAGAGGCCATTAATGTTTAACTTATCTTAAACTGTCCCAGTGCTAATAAAGTGCATTTCATACCATGAGATTTGGTAGATGTAATATTTCATACTGTGAAATTTGGTAGATGTAGTATTTCATACTGTGAGATTTGGTAGATGTAATATTTCAGGTGCAATCCCATTAATATGTCTGTCAACCTATATGTGTCTCTTTTTGTAGTTTGATACCTATTCTTGAAGTTAATGTAGGTTCAACTAAATTTTGTTCCACGCACTAGCTTCATAGTCTCCCTACTGTTATTTGCTAGTCATTTTTTTAAAAAAGATTTTATTACATTTGTTTATTTGTATATGGATGAGTGAGTGTGGGCACGTGCCTCCCATGGCTCACGTGTGGAACTCAGGGGTTCTCGTCTTTCACCATGTGGGTTCTGGGGATCAAATGCAGATGGTTAAGTGGTCAGGCTTAATGGTAAGGGCCTTTACCTGCTCAGCCATCTTGATAGCACTGCGTGTGTGTGTGTGTGTGTGTGTGTGTGTGTGTGTAACTGCTTTAACCATCATTCATTTTAATTTTTCATAGATTCAGAAATTTTCCTAGTTCAGCAAAACCATCTTTGTCAAAGTTGCTAGCGGCAGCTGTAAGGTGTGTTGTCAGTTTGAACTTAGCAGGTGTTTTGCTCTCCCTTTCAGGAGTTGACAGCTCTTCAACCACAAGCAGTGCTTCGCCCCTGCCCAACAGTTACGATGCCCTGGAAGGAGGGAGCTATCCAGGTACCATGTTTGTGCTTGTGCAGTATTAGCTCAGAGGTGTGTGGCCGGCAGTCACTTTCAGAGGATGAGGATTACATCTGAGAGCAGACTGCATTTTAACAGAACAAAGGAGACCATTTTCTGGCATTCCTCAGCCTTATTTTAATATCACCATAGGCAGCTATGCATGTTGTTTATGATGGCCTGAGGAAGTTGATTACTTCTGGCTTTTCTTTTTTCTCTTTCTAAAAAAACATTTAATAGTGATTAATATTTTTCTTTCCCTTAAAAAATAACTCCTTAAATTTTTATGTTTCTGTTCTTATGCTTAGGTCCCTGAATTCCTTCCAAGTAGCCTCTGAGTATAAAACGCCTTTGATTCTTTCCCCCTGTGGCTCCTGGGTGCCTCTGCTAGGTAAATAGCCACCTGGGGGTAGGTTTTGGAGGCTTCACTCTTAACTGTATCCAGAAATAATATTGTACATGAGAATAGAGGAGGAGTAGGTGATAGTAACAGGAAAATAAACCAACTGTTGTAATTAGTAGTCTTTCCTTTATAGTAACTTTTTCTGTGATTTTCCTTATGCTCCCGTCTATAACTGACAACTACCTGGCATGCCCCCCTCCCCCACCCCATGACTTCAGCATTAGACTAACACAACAAATAATTTTGTCTTTTTCTTCATCACTTTAATAATAATCCAGGATGAAATGTAACTAAAGCTGCAGTGTGCTGTGCTTAACTAGGCATACCACCCACCAGCACTGCACCCTGAACCACTAGAAACCTTTGATCCTCTCAGCCTCGTGTACAGTTCTTCTCTCCACTTCTTAACAAAGCTTGACTAACTTAGTCTCTTGTGGTTGAGTATTTTTCCTCCTAGGAAATAATGGGTATGTATATCTGTGCATATGTGTAAGAAGTTATAAGCCATTCCAATCACAGTCAGTTACTAACAAGAGTTGCTTCATGTACTGAAATGTGACTGTGAAGTCTTTCTTGAGCTCTAAGTTAACTTGAAGTAAAATGTCTCAGGAAATATACTTAAAAAGAGTCAGTTATTGCTTTGTCTGTCTATACTTATTCAATCAACAGATTTTAATCTGCTTTGACAGTATGTCAGTGACTTTGGGCAAGTTTTGTAGCTATTTATGCTGCAGCAAAATTGAGGAACTATGTGAACATCTGTAACAATAAGAGTGACTATATGTCTAGAACTTTGAACTATAGGAAGATATGAAATATGTTCCATGGTTACAGCTCCAGGTATGTTTTTTTGTTGTTGTTCTTGGGTTTTTGTTTGTTTTTTGAGACAGTATCTCCCTGTGGCTCTGGCAGTCCTAGACCAGCCTGACCTGGGTCACACTGAGATCCACCAGCCTCTGCTTCCCAAGTGCTGGGATTAAAGGTGTGTACCACCACACCTGGCTACCACTGCAGATTTTTAAATCTTATACAGATGATGGTTGGTATGTTTAGAATCTTTCTGCCTATGTTCCTATCACCATGAGAAAGGACAAGCAGACTATCTAACATGAGGGACCACAGTGAAGCTCTTGTTCTTAGACGTCTGGGGTAGGCACCAGGAAGCCCAGGCGCTTATCCCTGTGTGAGCAGCACAGGAGGCAGAATGTCTAGGAATGCAGCTTTCAGATTTGAACATAGGTGTCATTAGAAAGATAGGTTTCTTCAAGAAATTCTGTAAAGCTGAATTTTTCTAGTAAGTTATATATTTTTCAGAACATATTTTAGCAAATTCTTATGGCTGCTGAAGAATACCATTTTATATGAAAAAAATCAAATGATTATAAATTATGGAGTTGACTTTAAAATAAGATTAACAGTTAATATATCAGTGTTAAAATGATTATGTAGTAATTTTTAGTTTCTGTTCATTGCAGTATATATTGCCAGTTTTTTTTACTTTTTTCAGTTTTAGTGAAATTCTAGCTTTCAAGCTTAAATAAAAGTGAAGGGCACTCATTCCTAAACTTTCTTAGACACCTCTTTGTGCCAGATACTGTTCCAAAAGCTGGGCACTGTTCTAGACACTACTTTTCATATTTTATTCACAGCTTACCTGTGCAAACAATGTAGATTTCTAAGGGATTGTAGGGCTGTGCCACTCACCTGACATTTTATAGTAAGGGTCAGATAGTGGGCACTTTAGAGGAGAGAGTAGTTGCTTCTCTTAATTGCTTGCTTTATTTTGTGCTCCTTTGCTCCAATCCTCCTGAGAAGCTTAAAAAACAAAAACAAAACACAACAAACTATATTAGTTGTGTGTGTGATTATTAGATGTACACTGAAGAACTTGTTGACGAAATTGTACATCAGACAAAACAATATGCATTGACAAAATATTGATAGTCAAGTTGGATGTACTGTTCATGCATCTAGTGGTCTGTTCATTCTCTATCTGATGTGTGCTCAAAGTTTGTCATAGTAAAACATTTTGAAAAGAGAAAGGAAATGCCAAAGGTTACTGCTTGCCGTCCTGATTTGGGGTTGTGAACACTTCTTCTCCCCTTCGCTAGATATGCATTCTTCTTCAGCAAGCAGCCCAGCTCCCGATCGTGCCCTGGAACCTAATCCTGCCCCAGCCCAAGCTCTGTCTCCAGCTCCCACTCCCACTGCTCCTCAGCCAGCAAAAGTGGCAAAGCCTTTTGGCTATGGCTACCCAACTCTTCAGCCTGGTTACCAGAATGTGGCAGCACCGCTGAACTCGGGAGCACATCCCAGTGGCCTGTCGTACTCTGGATTTCAGCAGTATCCTCAAGTATGTATCCCGTCCTATGGAGACTTCTAGGCTGAAATTCTAAATGTAAACATCAGTTCTACCACATCTTGGTATAGGAAAATAGGATTTTGTTTGTTTGAGACAAGTTTCATGTAGGTCAGGATGGCCTTGAATTCACTGTGTAGCCAAGGATGACTTTGAACTCCTGACCTTTCTTCCTCCACCTCCCAAGTGTTGGAATTACAGGTATGTGCTACCATGCCCAACGAACTTAATGAATTTCAAAAGAATGAGCACTGTCATTAGCCAGAACATATCTCATGCCTCTTCTAATCATTAATTCCCCAGATTGGGATAGCACAATGTTGACGTCTAATATCATGGATTACCTTGGCCTGCTCTGAGGAGTCATACTATGTGTACTCATGTATTGCTTGTGTGGCTCTAGTTTACTCGTCTTCATTCTTGGACTATTCTACCAGGAATGGAGTCGTAGTTTATTTTATTGTTGATGGGCATTAGGGTAAACTTCTGGTTTGAGGCTATTGTGAATGTTCTATTGTGAACATTTCTGTCTGTGTCTTTTATGCGAATGTATGTATCTAGGAGTGGAATTGCTGAGTTGTGGGGTATTCATACTGTTTTAGTATCAGTTGTCATGTCTCTGGGCATGCCTGTGGGGGATTATCTTGATAGATTAATTGAGGTGGGATAATCCCTGCCTGCTGTGGGTAGCACCCACTCCTGGGATGGGTCCTGGACTTTATAAAAAGGAGGACATGAGTTGAGCACAAGTGTTCATCACTCTGCTTCTTGACTGTGGCCGCAGCTGCCTCAGGCTCCTGTAGCCTTGCCTCCCCGCACCACGATGGAGTGTGGCCCTGAACGGTGAGCCAGAATAAGCCCTTCCTCTGAGGGTTTCTCAGAAGATTTTATCTCAGCAGCAGGAAAAGAAGCTTACTAGAGAGTCACACCCTTTCATTTTGTAAATGAAGAAATTGAGAGTTAAAGGAGGGAAAACACCTATCCAAGACATGGATTGGCTCTAGTCAAGCAAAATCATGTACATTTTAAATTTTTAAGAAATACATATATATAATATATGTGTACATACCATGGCATGTGTGTGGAGATAGGAGACAACTTTATGGAGTCAGTTCTCTGCTTCCACCTTTATATGGGTTCCAGGAATCAAACTCAGGTCACTGGGTTTTAGGGGCAAAAGTCTTTATCTGCTGAGCCATCTTGTCTGCCCAGGAATAAGTATATCTTAGTGTTAAGGAGCCTTCTGTAATACAGTTGAAATCCTCTTAGATGTTACTCATGGTATAACCCAGTGGGACAGATCTGAAATCTGAAGGCTTTCTTTGTAGTGATTTAATTTGAGATGACATTTACTAAGTGTTAGGAAAGGCCCAGCTTTTCAATTATAAAAAAAAAAAACAAAAAAAACACACATCTTAAGGGCTTTTTTCTTCCAGGCCACCTGTTTTAGGCTTTTAATACAGGCTTCCTCATTCATCTCCCTATTCTTGCTGAGAATTTTGAAACTAACTGGGAAGAAGAGGCATTTCTTACATAACTGTAATATAACTATGATAGCCAACAAAATTAATGATAATTTTAAATACCATTAACATTCAGTACATATACAAACTTCCCCCGGTATTTTAGAAATGCCTTTTATATTTGGTTATACAAACTATTAGCCAAACTGTAACTTGCCTATTATACTTGCTTTTATAATTCCCATTTTAATTTGAAACAAATCTTTACCCCTTTGTTTTCCTGCCTTTGATCTGCTGAGGAAATGGAGCTTGCTGTCTTGCAGGCTGGCCTGTGTTGGCCACTGCCGTATAGTTTTTGATCCATAGCTGAATGAACCTATAACCTATGGATATAGAGTTTGGACTGTACTTGTTTTAACCTATGTTTAGATAATTTCAAAACAGCATCACCTTTATTATTCTAAATGTAAAATTATTATATATTTGATTTGTTGTCCTTTTTTCCCTTAGATATATTTTGCCAAGAGGTAGTAAGATCAGTTAGAACATTGTTTTTCATGGTGCTAGAATGTAACCACCTTGACTTTGTTCTATTTATTTTGGAAACTTTAAGAATTTTTTCTAATCTCTGGTCATGATAGTAATTCAGTAAATTATTTTGAGTTAAGAAAATCCTCAGACTCACAGTAATACTAAAATATAACACAGAGGACAGAGAAAGTGCATATTTCTAAGGCATCAACTCATTGTCCTGAAAATTGATAAATGATAGAACATGAAAATAAGTATTTATCGTGCCTTTCCAATATAAACTATGTTCTTCATGTTGAACTGTTTAGCCTTGCTATAAGATTGTTTTTGCCTTGAAGTTTTAGTTATGCTTTAAATTAACTGCTCTATTAAGATATTCTTTTGTCAGGAAAGCTGATGTAAATTTTCTTACCTCAATTTTTCTTAGTATTGAAATCTAGTATTAAGAAACTCATATCATCTGTTATATCATCATTTTGTTTTGTTTTGGATTGTCCTTTCAGCATTATCCAGGTGTGAACCAGCTGTCCTCTAGTTTGGGAGGATTAAGTCTACAGAGTTCTCCACAACCAGAAAGCCTAAGACCTGTAAACCTCACTCAGGAGAGGAATATTTTACCTACGACTCCTGTTTGGGCTCCTGTTCCTAACTTGAATTTAGAACTCAACAAGTTAAACTGTAGCCCAGAGTAGGTACTCATTTATTTTATAATATTTTTAAAGATGATAGCTTTGATGAAGACATTGTATGATTTCCAAAAAAATTGTTAAAGCAGCATGGTTGTAATTCCTGGATTGGAAGTTTTGTTCATATGAGCTTTTCTGTCTTGGTTTGTATAGATACAGACGTAGCATTCAGCTTCGATTGTCTGTTCCTCCTCCTGGCTCCATCCCATCCTGGCTCCATCCCATCCTGGCTCCATTCCAGTCCTGGCTCCATCAGTTGCTGCTAGGGAGATTACTTCTGTCTAAAGAAGGGCTTCAGAAACTCACATCTAACAATAATTTTTCATTGCTAATCTTTTAATTAGTTAATTTTAATTTAATTTTTAATTACTAATTTTGACTTGCTTCAAATTCACTATGTAGCTGAGGCTAGCCTTAGACTAGTGTCAGCCCTCCTGCCTCAGCCTTCTGTGTGTGGGGATTATAAGCTTGTGCGTTGTATGTGTTATAAGCTTCTGTGTGGGAGGATTATAAACGTGTGTTGTGTGTGTTATAAACTTCTGTGTGGGAGAATTATAAACTTATGTCTTGTGCGTCATAAGCTTCTGTGTGTGGGGATTATAAGCTTGTGTGTTGTGTATGTTATAAGCTTCTGTGTGGGGGGGATTATAAACTTGTGCCACTGTGCTTGATTCCTGCTATCTATTTTATTTGATTATTTTTATTTTATGTGTATGACTATTTTGCCTGCGTGTGTGTATGTGCACCACATAAGTGCAGTGCCTGCAGAGGTCCAAAGAGGGTGTTGAATCCCCTGGCACTGGAGTTAGGACGGTTGCTGCCATGTAGGGCCCGGGTCCTCTGGAAGAACAGCAGGTGTTCTTAACTACTGAGCCATCTCTCCAGCCCCTTGATATCTTTTATTATTTTATTTATATTTATTTTTGTGTGATAATATATACATAGTGTATGTGTGTTTGGTATATGCCCACATGTGTGGGGGTGCCCAGGTGCTGAGACCAGAGGAGGACATGGGTATCCTGCTCTGTCATTCTGCTTTATTCCAGACAGGACCTAGACTGGCAACCAGCAAGCCCCAGCTATCCTTCACCCCCATAGCACTGGGATTACAGGAGCACATGTTCACTCTTGATTTTTACCTCGGTCCTAGGGATTTGAACTTAGTTCTTCGGGCTTAAATAGCATTCACTCTTATTGCTGAGCCATCTCCCCAGACCCCCAGATGCTTTTTAGATAAGGTAGAATCTTTAAATTTTCTTTCTTTAGGCTTTTCATGAAAAAGACAAGTGATCTCATTAATGTAATTCTAAGAACAGTTGTCAATAAGTAGGTTTTCTCTGAATTTTCTTTTCCAGTTCAGTACAGAACCTGCAATTATTGATGCAGCATAAATTTAGATCAGGATATCCTTTACTGAGAACGTCCTCACCTTCTACAAGCCCTGGTGTGTCTTCAGTGTTAGTTGGTGAGCCCTGTACTCACCTCCCAGGACCTCCAAACCCAGGATGCATTGCTTTTATGTGTTTTCAGTACTTCATCTCCTAAGAATGGTTCTTCCTTTGACCCAGGTGCTTTGTAGAAGACATCTTTCTGCACTCGGGAGTTTCTCTTCTACACATCAGAAGCTCAGATTGACAGAGAGCATTGTCCTCTTCCACACATTAGGAAAACCAGCGATCTTCAGAGCCAGTGTTCTCCTTGTTCTAACACAGTAGCTTTCTACCTTTGGGGAGGTATGGGGGAGATAAGACATCAAAAACCCTGCAAACTCCTTTTTTACAACCAAAATCTTAAATAGAATTGAAATATAGAAAACAGGCAGTAGGTGTTAGAGAGATGGCTCAGAGGTTAATAGCAGTGGCTGCTCTTGCAGAGAATCTGGGTTCGATTCCCAGCACCCACATGGCAGCTAACAACCATCTGTAACTCCACTTCTGGGGGACCTGATGTCCTCTTCTGACCTCTGTGGGCATTGCATAGAATGAGTGCATAGTTAGGCAGCACATTCATATGCTTAAAATAAAAATAAACTAAAAAGAGAAAACAGAAGTGAAATGCCTTTGAAGGTTCTCTCTTACCACACTACCAACAGTGTGCCATCACTTACTAAGGCAGTGCCCAGATCATTTCCATCAAAGCATAGTGCATTAAGGCTTATAGGTTGACAGCAACTTCCTATCCTGATTATAAGCTGTTCTTGGGGTGCTTATGGTCTTGTATTAATGAATGATCACACATTTCCTAAAGAGGCAAATGTAATCCATACCTATGTATATGATATCCTGGCTGGATGGAGTAGCACCTGCCATGATCCCAACATTTGCAATGCTGAGACAGGAGGACTGTGAATTCAGGGCCTACCTGGGCTACCTCACAGACCCTGTCTAAATTAATCCTTATAGGTAGAGAATAACATAGAGTTTTTGCTTAGTTATGTATTTTTTGACAGTAGCACTCTTATCAAAATAAGAAAGAGTAATTAGTGCCAGCTTTGAGCATAACAAACCCAGATTCTCACCATGGCCTCTTTTTGGTCTTTTTGAGATAGGGACTCCCTGTAGCCCCAGCTGGATGTAGACCAGACTGGCCTTGAACTCACAGAGATCCACCTGCCTCTGCCTCCCGAGTGCTGGGATTAATCCTTTAAAGGTGTGCACCACCACACCCAGCACCATGGCTCTCTAGGAGTAGGTCTGTGGCACTGTGACATTCACCTTTGAGTGTTGTTATCTGTTAGGGATATAGGCTCAATATTTCTTCTCCAAAATGCTTCAAACTACAGGTGTTTTAGCTTTTGGGATTTTGGGCACTTTGGACTGTATTCATTGGTTGAGGGTCTTTAATGGAAAAGTCTGAAATACCCCACATTATGAAACCTTTGGAGTGTCCTGTGTTTACTCAAAATATTTTGAATGGAGCATTTTAGAGTTTATATTTTCAGATTAAAGATGCTGAAACCTGAAATAATAGTGCCTATACACTATTAGGCAAATCAGATTCAATAAACATTATCTATGCTTTCTAACTTAAGAAAGCAAGGCAGGAACAAAACATGTTTCCTGGAAAAAGTTGTATTTTGAATCATCAAACTGCTAAGTTTATAAAATGAGGTCAAGGTACTGTTACGAAAAGATGTGAGTAGGGAGTAAGGGGCTGTAGCTGTTTGCATTGAGGAGTCTGGGTCTTCCTGATGATTGAGCATTGGAGTAGAGATCTGAATGTGGTGAGAGAGCAGCACAGGGGGCTCCTGGGGAAAGCGATCCTGGCTTCTGGACCACAGGGAGGTCCTAAAGCACACTAAGCCTGGAATGACCATCCCTGCATGGTAACTACATGCGCAACATGCCTGTCCTGCTTCCGGATACTTGACTATCCTTTATTGACTTTGTTTTTTTCTTTTTTTTTTTTTTTTTTTTTTTTTGTCATACCTTCATAAGCAATTCTAGGGTGACACAGCAACAAAATGACCTCTGATCTCAGGAGAGAAGGCAGACCAGACACAGAGCTAAGTTAGAGCAAATCAAATGCAGAAGCTGTTCCTTGTGCTGTGGGGACATAGAGGTGGAGAAGTTTCAAAGGAAGCTGTAACTGATGTGATGAGTCTGCTGGGAAGGATGAGTCTGGGTGGGAAGGGGTGGAACAAATGGGATGGCAGCTTTAAGGTGGGATGCCTTGCCATCCATGTTTCCTGCATCTCCTTCATGCTGCCACGTTCCACCATGAAAATGTGCATTCCTTAATTCAAGGCTTTTGACATTATTATGTATATGCCTTGTTAAGTAATGAGGACTTTCCTGCTAATGTTGTAATGACCTGCCCACATAATTTTTGCTTCCACTCTTAAGTGTTCTTAATTACTCTGTCCAATTCAGTGTATTTTTTTCTGATAACTGATATACTCTGTGTTATGTCTTTTGCAGTTCCTTTCGATGTACTTTGACAAATATTCCACAGACACAGGCTTTATTGAATAAAGCTAAGCTTCCTTTAGGATTATTGTTACATCCCTTCAGAGACCTAACGGTAAAGTAACATTTTAAATACTAAATTCAGACATATGCTTATGTACAAGGTATCCAGATATGTGTGTTCTTAGAATTTTCATGGTCTTTTATCAGAATTATACATGATCATTTCTGGGTTGATGAGATGACTCAGCAGGTAAAAGCACTTATCACCAAGCCTGACAACCTGAGTTTGATCTTCAGGATCTACATGGTGGAAGGGGAAAGCTGACTTCTGCAAGTTGTCGTCTGACCTCCACATATAGTCACACATACAAATTCAAATAAGTAAAACATAATAAAATTTTTTAAAGAAATAATCTCTGTCAAATTCAAGTCAACAAATATATATTACATATGCTTTATAGCAAGCCCTAAACTTAGCACTCATAATATAGAGATGATTAAGACACTGATCTTTTCCCCAAGAATTTATCTAACAGGAGACAAAGATGTGAAAAACAAAATCAGGTAGGTAGCACAGAGGCAGGCAGATCTCTGTGAGATCAAGGCCAGCCTGGTCTACAAAGTGAGTTCCAGGCCAGCCAGAGGTACCTAGGAAGACCCTGGCTAAAAAAACAAATACATAAATAAATAAAAATAAATTGTAAAAAATTTTTAAATGAGAAAGCAGGGGCTGGAGAGAGCACTGGTTGTTCTTGCAGAAGACTGGGGTTCAAATCCCAGCACCCACATGAAGGCTAAGAACCATTAGTAACTCTAGTTCCAGGGGATTCAGTACCCTCCTCTGTCCTCTGTGGTCACTGCATGACACAGGTGCAGTTACATACATCCAGGCATAACATTCATATACTCGTATTTAAAAATGAATAAAAATGAGAGAGCAATTATATGCTGAATAATTAACACATGCTTAATCAGATCTGAGATACTAAGTACAGTAGGAAAGTAGTTTCTCTGGATACAGTAGCAGAAATTTTTCATAAGAAAGCCTGACTGAGCCTCATTTTGAACTACTAATTAGTACTTTTGGAAATTGGAACCACAGTGCGTAAACTGAGTCTTTTATTAAAACAGTTTTTTCCAGATAGACAGGACAATTACCTGATGTTACGAACTAATAACCTTATGACAATAGGAGAAGCCCACGCCCTTCAAGTCTCACACACGTTCATTGTTCAAGTTTCTGTAGTATATTTGGTTCAATACCCACCTTGCTAGGTTTTGCAAGTTCTTGAAGATAATGCATTTAATTTTTTTTTTGTCTTTTGAGACAGGGTCTCCTTGTAGCATCAGCTGGCCTGGAACTCACTATGTAGACCAAGCTGGCCTTGAACTCACAGAGGTCCACCTGAGTGCTGGGATTAAAGGCATGCGCCACTATGCCTGGCTTTGCATTTAAAATTTTAAAATTTCAGAAAAAAATTTAGCCAAAGACATTCTGTTTCTACTTCGTAAGTTGCATTTCTGTCGAGTTTTTCTCCTGCATGAAGTTTACTTGCCCTGCTTCGATGCATGGGAAGTGTCAGAATAAGTAGAAAGTAAAATAATTATAATGTGCAGTAAGTTCTGTGGATGCATTCATTCAGTAAATGCATTTACAACCCTTAGCATTAAAGCCTAACAGTTAATCCCCTATATAGATAGGGGATTAGCTAAGAGTTTTTCTTGAGCATAGATTCCATATATGTTATATTAAGTAGATATACTGGCTGGGCGTGGTGGTGCACACCTGTAGTCCCAGCACTTGGGAAGCAGAGGCAGGTAGATCTCTGTGAGTTCAAGGCCAGCCTGGTCTACATAGTGAGTTCCAGGACAGCTGGGGCTACAGGGAGACCCCGTTTCAAAAATACCAAAAAAACGAAGTAAATGTACTAAATGTTAGCATGATGTCCTCTGGGACGTAGTTCTTAGTAAATTTTTCATTTTTAGTTAACTGTATTTCCTGATCCCTCCCCCATACACAGATGATATGTAGTTACTAGTATAATTTTTTAAGTACATTTTTTAAAATTAACTATAAAGATTATGTGTTGATTTTTTTTAAAAATCCAAATGAAGCATACTAAAGTGATAGTAGGTTAATTGAGCGACATAAACATATATGACTTAATCTCTTGTGTTTTCTAAATTTTCTACATTGACTTTGACGTTTTTTTCCCAGACTGAGCGTAAAGGTGTGTTTTTAGGGACATGATATTTGGCTTCTTCTGGCCTCAGCTCCCTGGGGTGGCTGTCCGCCATCCAGCCTCCCTGACTAGTACCAGGGGCAGACACTCAGCAGAGACAAAGGCTTTCCTGCATGATGTATATTTCTCCCTCTCTGCTGTTTCTTGAGTCAAGATGATTAGTTCTAACAGAGTGTTTTCTTGTCCCAGGTTCTTTTGTCAGCTACAGAGTTTTATTTTATTTGGTATGACTTTTTTTTTATTACAATTTGTGGCAAAAGAGGGATAAAACTTGATAGCTGCTTGTACCTCTAAGTACATCACTAGATTACTTAGTCCATTTACACTGAGATTCTTTTTGCTATTACAATGTCTTCATTTTCTTTCCCAGCAACTGCCAGTGATAACATCAAATACCATTGTGAGGTGCCGATCCTGTCGAACATATATCAACCCTTTTGTGTCCTTCATTGATCAACGTAGATGGAAATGCAACTTGTGCTATAGAGTTAATGATGGTGAGTCTGATTATTTTTTAATTACAGATTTTTTTATTTGTATTTTATGTGTATGAGTGTTTTGCCTGCATGTGTGTAAGTGCATCATGTATGTGCAGTGCCTGCGGAGGCCAGAAGAAGGAGCCAAACTGCCCTGGAACTGTAGTGACAGATGGTTCTTAGCTGACATGTGGATGCTGGGAACTGAACCCTGATCCTCTGCTGGAGCAGGCAGTGCTCTTAACCACTGAGCCGTCTCTGTAGCCCCAAGTTTCAGATTCTTTAATTGTCCTAATATTATTTTCTGACATCTTTGCCATTCAATTTTCCTAGATGCTTTAAAAACAACTTTCATGGCATTTTTAATGGTGAGAACATGGGCTAGGGTGCCTTCATTTTGAGCATCAATGTCGTACTTGATGATAAAGAGAATAACAGACCAAAGTAAAAGAGTGCTCTAAAAGGCAATGCGAGTAACCCACATGACCTTATACACCTGACACAGAGACCATCTTGCTTGTGTATTTGGTTCGTTGAACTCAGGCAGGCCTTAATGGACACCCTGCACATCTTCACTCATTCTTTAGGGCTTCCTGTTGCAATTACTTTCAGATTTGTGTTTCTCTCTCTGATCTTTTGCCATGTCATGTGCTATAATGGATGACACAAGTCTAAGAAGCAGGATTACCCATGTCTTGGTTTCCCCACATGATTTCAGAATGGAAATATATTCTGTGCAATGCCTAGGGAGGTTAGACAGAGCATTAGATGCCCTGGTGCTGAAGTTACAAATGGTTGTTAGCTGCCATGTGGGTGCTGGGAACCAAACCCTGGTCTTCTGCAAGAACAGTCAGTGCTCTTAACTACTGAGCCATCTCTCCAGCCCCCGATCTATTTTTTAAAAAGTGTTAAAAGGGGCTAGAGAGATGGGTCAGTGGTTAAGAACACTGACTGCTCTTCCAGAGGACCCAAGTTTGATTCCCAGCATCCACATGGGTGGCTATGAACCATCCTTAACTCCAGTTCCAGGGGAATCCGATGCCCTCTTCTGACCTCCGTGACATTGCACAACACGGGTGCCCTCACATACATGCAGGCAATACACTCATACACATAAAATAAAAATGATAAATGAAAGTTTTTTTTTTTAAGTGTTAAAAGGCTAGGCATGATGGTGCTTACTTTTAATCCCAGCACTTGGGAAGCAGAGGCAGGCACGCGATCTCTTTGAGTTCAAGGCCATCTAGGGCTGCATAATGAAACCCTATCTTTAAAAAAATAATAAAAGTGTTCATGGTTCTTTTTTTTTCCCTCATCATTAAATGTTACTACATATGTTTAAACACATGATGATAAACATGTTTAACTTCAAGTTTATTACTTAGTTTTCATTGAATTCTTAACTCTCATCTAGTTCCTGAAGAATTTATGTATAACCCCCTAACACGATCTTATGGAGAGCCTCATAAACGGCCAGAAGTTCAGAATTCAACTGTCGAGTTCATTGCTTCTTCAGATTACATGGTAACTATTCAGTTTTGTAATTAGTCATGGGTTATTTGTAATTTTCTTTTATGCTAATTCTTATCCAAATTTTGGATATTCTTTTAAAAATGTAATATGGAAGCTTATCTGTAACAAATAGAAAGCTCTTCCTGGGCAGGCATAGTGGCGCACACCTTTAATCCCAGCACTGGGAGGCAGAGGCAGGCGGATCTCTGTGAGTTCAAGGCCAGCCTGGTCTACGTAGTGAGTTCCAGGACAGCTGGGGCTACAGGGAGACCCTGTCTCAAAAAGACAAAAAAAGAAAGAAAGAAAGAAAGAAAGAAAGAAAGAAAGAAGGGAGAGAGAGAGAGAGAGAAAGAGAGAGAGAGAGAGAGAGAGAGAGAGAGAAAGAAAGAAAGAAAGAAAGAAAGAAAGAAAGAAAGAAAGCTCTTCCTAAATCTTGTTCAGTCTTCTAGAAGAATGGATTATGTTGCTAAGAAATATAGTCATGTTATGAACAACAACTGTAGTTAGTTGCCACTTGCATTTGACTACTTGGCTGGAATGGATATAGCCACTTTTACCATTTACCATTTAAGTCACTCAAAACAGAAGAACCTGGAGCATATTTGTGCTGAAACTGAAGTCTTAAAGGCATCACCGTCTTTAACTGCTTGCCCAGTACATCTGTCAAGATAAATGGATACTGACTTCTTCAGACTCTCGTCTTTCAAGTTTAATCATAAAATCCCATGTGTTCTTTATATGTAGTGACTGATTTTCTTCACCCTCTGTCCTCATCTCTGATATTTATATAAGCATTTGAAGCACTGCCAGTGGGAAAGGCAGACAGGAACGACTGATGCGCAGTAGCATGGTGGTGGTCAACTGATAGTGGTAGCGTGGTGGTGGTCAGTCCTTTGTTTTTGTTACGCTTATGGTTGTTACAGTTCAATTTAGTCTAAGCTAACTTACCTACAATTTTCATGTCAAGTTCTGTCTGTTAACTATAGCAAAATTTTCCTTGATCCTTCTCAACTTCTTACCTTTATAGCTAACTTACTGTGTTTTCAACTCTGAGGTCCTTAGGAAACTTCATCTAATTGAAGTGGCAAAGCAAGAACTTGTCCTTACCCTTTGTCTTACTATTTATAATAATGTTTGGTTGGCATGTATTTTTTAATTCTTAAAAAAATTCTGCATGTGGGGGCTGGAGAGATGGCTCAGCAGTTAAGAACACTGGTTGTTCTTGCAGAAGACCTGAGTTTGAAGCCCAGCACCCACATGACAGCTAACAGTTGTCCGTAACTCCAGTTCCAGGGTATCCAGCAGCCTCTTCTGACCTCCATGGGCATTGCACAACATGGGTGCACTTACCTACATGCAGGCAATACACACATATACATAAAAATAATAAAATTTTTTTAAAAGTTTAAAAAAAATTTTTGCATGTATGAATGTTTTGCCTTCGTGTATGTGTGCCTGTGTCTTCAATGCCTGCAGAGGCCAGAAGAGGGCATCAGAGTCCCTGGAATTGGAGTTATGGGCATTTGTTAGCCATCTTGTTTGGTGTTGGGAGTGGAACTTGGATCTTCCTGGAGAGCAGCCAGTGATCTTAACCACTGAGCCATCTCTCCAGCCCCTACGTGTATTATTATTATTATTATATTATTATTATTAATTTATGTGTACAAGTGTATTGCCTGAATGTGTGTAAGTGCACCCATGTCATGCAGTGCCCATGGAGGTGGAAAGAGGATGTCAGATGCCCTGGAACTGGAGTTGTTAGCTGCCATGCAGGTGCTGGGAACTGAACCTGGGTCCTCTGCAAGAGCAGCCAATGCTGTTAACTCTTGAGCTGTTTCTCCAGCCCCACAACATATATTTTTAAAAAGACTTCATGAACTGAGAGTATAGCTCAATGGTAGACCCTTGACTAGCATGTGTGAGCACTCGATTCAATTCCCTAGTAAAGGAGGAACAGCAAAAGGAAAGGAAGATGATACTGCGTGTCCTTTTATTATGTTCTGTAACTACATTTCAAGCATAGGCCTCAGAAAATAGCAATAATGAGCCTTCCTTTATCCATCACTTAGCTTTAACATTTATCGATGTAGGTATATTTGGCAAATGGGTTTAATCTATCTCTCCACAGACGCCACATCTCCCTTCCCCTACCTGGAATGTATCAAATTCTAATGTGGGGGCTGGAGAGACATAGCTCAGTGGATAAGAGCACTTGCTAAACAAGCATGAAGATCTGAATTCAGATCATAGGACTCACATAAAAACCTGGCCACACACACCCTAGTAACCCCAATGCCATGAGGACTTGTGACCCATCTCCCTATCTCCAGGTTGAGTGAGAGCTTCTATCTCAAAGGAATAAGGTGGACAGTGATAGAATAGAATACAAACATGCATAAACCACACACATATGTAACACACACATGCGCAGAGAGATGCAATCTCAGATACCACAGCAATCTGTTTTACACTCAGCACATTGGGATTCAGCCACCACCAAGTGGTCTAGTGGTTACTACAAATGGTAGGTTGTCAGGCTTTAATTTTTTTGTTGTTGCTGGGTTTTGTTGTTGTTTTGAGACAGGGTCTTTCTGTAGCCTAGGTTAATTTTGGTTTTTAATTATGTGTATGAGTGTGTGGGTTTGTGTACTTGGGTACAGTACCCACAGAGGTGAAAAGGATGTCAGATCTCCTGGAGCTGGAGTTACAGGTGACTGTGAGCTGTCTTGATGTGGATGTTGAGAACTAAACTTGGGTCCCTCTCGAAGAGCAATATGCACTCTTTAACACTGAACCATCTCTCCAGCCCCAAATTTTAATTTAAATATATGCAAATTTTTAATTAAAAATTAAAATTAGGGGCTGCAGATGTAACTCAGTGTTAGAGTCTGACTAGGATTTGCAAGCCTCTAAGTACAGTTCCCAGCACTATAAAAAGCAAAAATTAATTTGAAAACTAAAAAGTGTATAAATGTTTTTGGGAATAAGGACCGTATATGCATTTTTAGATTGTGGTTACCATTAAGTAATAAGCAGCGTGCTTTTGCTTTAAAAGATGTGTTAGCCAACATTCCCTACCAAGAAAACATTGACCATACCTACCTACCCTTTATAACTGTCTTATCATCCTACAATGAACTTTAGAAGAAAAAAATACACACGTGTCACTTGATTAGCTAAGGCAAGATACTCAGTGAATGCCCAGTAGTGACGGTGCTGGGCAAAGAATGACATGCCCTGAACAACTGCCATTCTGTTCCTGCAGCTGCGCCCTCCTCAGCCAGCAGTCTACTTGTTTGTTTTGGATGTGTCTCATAATGCAGTGGAAGCCGGATATTTGACGATTTTATGCCAGTCATTATTAGAAAACTTAGACAAGTAAGAGTATTTTTATTCACATATGCACATTAAGCATGTATAAATGTAAAGTGTTGTGTTTCAACTTGGGGGAGTTGATTTTGTTATTGTTAAATTTTGTTAGGTTTGACTACATTTACCTCTAAAACTTACACTGTACAATAAAGTGTTCTGCTCTTTCGATTGTTATGATTTAATGGTTTGATATCTAATTCATAAGATAAGAAATATTTTAATATTTTGCAAGAACTTAGATTTTGTCTATACCTTTGACTAGCTGACCCGAACACTGGGACCCAGAGTGCTTGACTTGGTTTGGGTTTCAAGAAGTAACATGGGTGTGCTTACCAATACATGCAGGCAATACACTTGTACACAGAAAATAAAAATAGTAAATAAAAATATTTTTTAAAGTGTTCTTCGAATGCAGGGGTTACAATCAAAATACATTGTATGAAGTTCTCAATAAAAGTATTTAAAATATTTTATTTATTATTTTTATTTTATGTGTATGAGTGTATTGCTTGCATGTGTGTAAATACACCTGTGTCATGCAATGCCCACATTGGTTAGAAAAATGTGTCAGATCCCCTGGACATGGAGTTATGATGGATGGTTGTTAGCCCATGTGGATGCCGGAAATTGAACCTGGGTCCTCTGCAAGAACAGCCAGTGCTTTTAACCAGTGAGCCACTGTCATTTAGCTAATGGGCCGTAAGTCTTGACCAGTACTGGCATCTGAGTGCTGCTTTCACTCTATGCTCTCAAATGCTTTTGACAGACCTTGAGACTGTCTGAATAACCTGATAGTCCTCCAAAACAGTGATATAGCACCATGCACTTAGACTTTGGGTCTTTCAATACTCAGAAATATTTTTAAAGCATCACTAGAACAATAAACTACAGAACCAGTCATCATAGTAAGTTGTACTTTGAAATGCATGTCCACAGCATAGTGTCACCAAAGGAAGCTTGACCTGCACTGAAACCACATTGCTTTGTCTTATGTGGTAGCAGGGAGTTTTAGCAGAAAACTTACTTTTTAAAATTTTTTTACTTTTTTTGAGTCAGGATCTCCCTGTAGCCCCAGCTGGCCTGGAACTCGCTAGGTAGACCAGGCTGGCCTCCATCTCACAGGGATCTGCCTGCCTCTGCCTCTGAGTGCTCAGATGAAAGGCACACACCACCATGTCTAACTAGTGGAAAACTTCTGTCTTTTTTTTTTAAAAAAAAATTATTTTTATTTTATGTGTATTTGTGTATTGCCTGCATGTAGGTAACTGCACCTGTGCCACACAGTGCCTGCGAAGGACAGAAGAGGCTGTCGGATCCCTTGGAACTGGAGTTACAGACAGTTGTTAGCTGCCATGTGGGTGCTGGGATTCGAGCCTGGGTCTTCTGCAAGAACAGCCAGTGTTTGTAACCACTGAGCCATCTCTCCATCCCCAGTAGTAGAAAATGTCTTAATGATTGATGATCAACATTTCAATGTTCATAACTATATTTTCTGTTTAAAATTCACACATTAAAGTCTAACTTAAGCACACAAGGGTATTTCGGCCAAGCGTGTGCCTCACACTATAATCCCACACTCCGGATGTTTAGGCCAGATTGCCCCAAATTCCAGGGCAGCTTGTGTGAGAGACCCTGTCTCAAACAAAGCAAAAGAGTATGTGTCAAAGGAAAGTTAGCAGGAAATCTTGAACTTTTAATAATCATTCTGGGGTTTTTTTGTTCTCAAATACTGGTATGTTTCACTTTTCTGAAGTCTGAATTCTAAACATTTAAGTGGTTTTACCTGAAAATGAGATGCTTCATCTTTGTCTATGTTATATTTTATATTGGTTTAGATAGTTTTTCTGCCTCATAAAAACAGCATATGTAGCTATCCTTAGACGTAGTCCACTATTTCGTTGTTTTGTAAAATAATATAACTGAGCACTTTGAATTTAAAGTTGCCGTTTTTATCATAGGCTTCCTGGAGATTCACGAACAAGAATAGGATTCATGACTTTCGACAGCACTATTCATTTCTACAACTTACAAGAAGGATTATCACAGCCTCAGATGTTGATTGTATCCGATATCGATGGTAAGCCGTTTGCGGAATGCAGCCTTTGTAGCTATGGCCTCTGGAGCCAAGGCTGCTTCATTGTAAAATCCACTCTGTCTTATCCTGGGAGAATAATTTGGTGCACTGTGGCATTCATTTTAAGATCATTATTTTCTTGGAAATACCTGATTCTAAGTTGTTTACACTTGTGTGTATAATACACGTGCATATGTAACATACAGAGTGTTTGTATTTACCAAAGTGACATTATACATGTGGCAAGTATCCTGGTAGAATCATAATTTTCTCACTTATTTTGCGCTTTTGACTTGATTTGTTGATTAAAATTTGTATTTTCCTTATAGATGTTTTTCTGCCTACGCCGGATAGTTTACTTGTGAATCTGTATGAAAGTAAAGAGGTGAGATTGATTTGTTTTCTCACAGTAATGAAGCGTTTGTTACGTCAGCTGTTCCGATGTTCACATTTGCTTAGCTGACACGTTGCGTTTAGCTAGGAGACAAAGTAGACAGCATCTGCAGTCCCTAGTTCACAGTCCCCAGATGAGTCACATGGGCTCTGTTCTGGAATGTTTTAGACAAACTGTCTTGCCTTCTCAGTAATTCAACTTTTAATCTTTGTCTCCTCAGCTTATAAAAGACTTATTGAATGCATTACCAAACATGTTCACCAATACGAGAGAGACACACAGTGCCCTTGGTCCTGCACTTCAGGCTGCCTTTAAACTAATGTCTCCAACAGGTGGCCGCGTGTCTGTATTTCAGACACAGTTGCCTTCCTTGGGTTCAGGACTCCTGCAGTCCAGAGAAGATCCTAATCAGAGGTCAAGTATCAAGGTATTTATGTTTAGTTTGTGTATTGTAACCACTGATTTTTTTTTTTTTTCTTCAGACTGAAATTATTTTTTCCTTCTTTTTCTTTGCTTCATTAATAGTAGTAAAAAGTTAGGCTGGGCATGGTGGCACATGCCTTTAATCCCAGCACCCAAGAGGAAGATGCAGGTGGAACTCTGAGTTCAAGGCTAGTCTGGCCTACATAGACCCTGTCTCAAAAAAACAAAAAATAAAACTAGCAGGGACTGCACATTGGTGGCAGTGTGTCTTTAACCCCAGCAGAGGCCAGCGTGGTCTACATAGTGAGTTTCAGGCCAGCCAGTGATAGTGAGACCCTGTCTCAAAAACAAACCAAAAACCTAGTGAGCCAAATTATATTTATTTGGGAATTTAGTATGCTCTTTTTATGATTTTGTTTGCAAGTTATAAGAATTTAGAAATTTGGTCTGAGGGTATGACTCAGTGGGTAAGAGCACTGGTCACGCAAGCCTGGTGACCAAGTTCAACCCTGGAACTGACTTAAAAAGCCAGATGCCGTGGCCCACATCTATAATTCCATCTCCTAGTGTGTGTGGCATCTGCACACTCATACCCACCCCACATACAAAATAAATAGTTTTAAAATGTTTGGAAATCAACCCTATTCCCTCCTTTTACAAATGAAAGAACGGAGTGAAGTGTCATGGCTGTCTAATGGTAAGGCTGTGGCTTGATTGTCTGTCCCTGATGTCATTTTCTATAATACAAGTGGAAACCAGTAAATCTAAGATAGTATAATTTACATGCTCATACTAACAAGCTTTCTAATTACAAAGGCAATACCAATCATTGTGTAAAACTTACTAGAAAAAAAACATAAACCATCAGTAATCTCATAGTCCAGGGATAGTTATACAAATACACATGAGCAAGTGCAGTGGGTCTTCATTCATACAGACTGTGTTTTTATCCTGACCCTTTTCATTGTGATCGCTGAGGTTGCCCAAACTCTAGATTGCATGTATCAGTCAGTAAATGTGAAAGTACTCAATTTAACTATTCAGTAGCGGGAAGGCCTTTTTAAATCTTTAACTCTCATGTTGTATAACAGTCTATCATAATGTTCAGTAGGACTTAATCTGGAGCTAGATTTCTTTTGTTTTTTTTGAGACACAGTCTCTCTATAGCTTCACTTGCCCTGGAGCTTTCTGCATAGACTAGGCAGGCCTCAAACTCAGATCTGCTTGCCTCTGCCTCCTGCATGCTGCGATTAAAGGCATGTACTACCATGCCTGACTTGGAGCTAGATTTCTTCATCAGCCTTATTTCATCAGTCTTGTCACAGTTTTCTCATCTATGAAAGATAAATAATAAAAATCCTACGGGATCTGTTGGGAGATTGAATCATTTGATTACGTAAAATATTGCAAGCAGTGCTGGGATGTGCTCCCCTGTGGTAGAGGTGAGAGGTTCCCACTCTGTAGCCCAGGCTACTCTTGAGCACATAGCAGTCCACCCGCCCCAGCCTCCAGAGTGCTGGGTTTTGGGTCTGAGCCACCACATCCTGCCATAATACTTTCTTATAAACACCAGCTGTTCTTGCTGTCATAAATCTGCTCACACTCCGTACTTTGGTAATGGAATAAAGGATATCTTCTTCCTTACTATAAGAGAGATTGAAAATACGTGCATAACTAAAGACTCTTTATGATCTGTTGGCTTAGGTGGTACAGCATCTTGGCCCTGCAACTGATTTTTATAAGAAACTTGCTTTAGATTGCTCAGGACAGCAAACTGCAGTGGATTTGTTCCTTCTAAGTTCACAGTATTCCGATCTTGCTTCTCTGGGTAAGATGTGGTGTTACCTACTTACATAAGCATTTTTAGCATATAATTAAGTCTGTTCTTTACTAAGCTTTCTCTGTTTGGGGGAAGAAAGGTGTGTGAATTAGATACGTGATATCTATGAAGATTATCCGTAACTTTAAAACTACAAAGAGAAAATGCTTTTGATACTCTGCTTACATAGCATGATTTCCGTAACAAACTTCAGTATATCTTCTATTTTATCAGTGTTTCAATTTTCAGGCTTATGCTGTTCTATTCACGTTAGGTTTTCTCATCACAGCTTAGATTTTTTTTCACAATTTGGGCTCTGTACTATCGTTAGACAAGTGGAGTGTTACTTCCATAGCTAACCCTTTGCCTGTTTCTCTCTAAAGCTTGCATGTCCAAGTTTTCTGCAGGGTGCATCTTCTACTACCCTTCCTTCCACTCCACTCACAGCCCTTCCCAGGCAGAAAAGCTACAAAAAGACCTGAGACGGTACCTCACCAGAAAAATTGGATTTGAAGCTGTAATGCGAATAAGATGTACTAAAGGTATGAACTTGTGAAAAGTGTGTGCTCTGTTACATCCCGATCAGTCTGAGCATTCACAGACAGCGTTTATGACACTGTGATGACGGCGTTTATCAGAGAAAACTTGCAGTCTGAGCCAGCTAGCCCCTGTTTGAAATACATTTTACACACACACACACATACACACACACACACTGATTGAAAATCATTGTCCAATTTCTTTAAATAGTTTGAATAAGTGAATAAAAGTAACATTTCTGTTTATTCAGCAAGAACCTGAGGGAAAGTGCATATTATTAAAAGTTATTTGAGAGGGCTGGGGAGATGGTTTAGCAGTTAAGAGTACTGGCTGTTCTTGCAGAGGACCTGGGTTTGATTCCCAGCACCCACACTTACTGCTAACAGCCGTCCATAATTCCAATTCCAGGGGATCCGACATCATCTTCTGACCTCCGTGGGCATTGAATGACACATGTGCACTTGCAGGCAATACACTCAGACGCCTAAAATAAAAAATAATAAATAAAATATTAAAAAAGTTATTTGAGAGTGATAATCATGAGAGAGGAATGGTCTCACGTGTAGATTGTCCCACTAAGGATCTTTACTTTTACAGTCATCTAATTTATAATTTCCTTAGGTTTATATGAGTGTTTGCTGGATGAATTCTGATCCCTTATATTAAATCTAAGATAAGCAATGCTCAGGTGTAACTTTATGTATTGTATCTATGTCTGACTGGCATGTAAGAATATTTTAGTAAGACTGGGTAAAAATAGGTTAAATGGTTGGGCATGGTGGCACACACCTTTGATCCCAGCACTGAGGCAGAGGCACATGGATCTGTGTGAGTTCAAGGCCAGCCTGGTTACATAGTGAGTTCCAGGCCAGCTGGAGCTACAGGGAGACGCTGTCTCAAAAAGGGAGGAAAAAAAAAAAAAGGTTAAATATGCAAGTTTATGTAACCTGTGTTTATTTTTACTTATTTTTATTAGAACCTCTGCCTAGATGCCAAGCTTACACCTTAGTTATTCTTTGATTCAAAATCAAAAACATCTTTATGAACTCACTTTAGCTGGAGGTGAGGAGGTTGCTGCTACTTCATCTTTAATCCCACACTTTCTCTTTTTTAGGTCTTTCAATGCACACTTTTCATGGAAACTTCTTTGTTCGTTCCACTGACTTGCTGTCTCTTGCCAACATCAATCCTGATGCTGGATTTGCAGTACAGTTGTCGATTGAAGAAAGCTTGACAGATACTTCCTTAGTGTGCTTTCAAACAGCATTGTTATACACGTCAAGCAAAGGTAATGTTATCAGAAATGAAATGCAACTTGTAACTTTCGCTCCTCTGTTCACAGCTTTTGTACAGAATGGAGAAAAAGAGTGAATGCCGGTGGGGAGGAGCACCTTCGCCTTAGATAACCAAGTATCTGTTCTGTTGCTTCTTCTTTCTTTAATTATGAGTGTGTGTGTATGGTAGGTGCCCATGGAGGCCAGAGGATCTAATTGTGTGTGTGTGTGTGTGTGTGTGTGTGTGTGTGTGTATGTGGAGATCAGAGGAAAACTTCTGGGAGTTGATTTTCTCCTTTCACTACGTGGGTCCCTGGGATAGGACACAGTGGCAAGCGCCTTTCTCACTGGCCCAATGCATACTTTTTAGCTTGTGAAAAGTTTATATTCCAGGTATTACATTTCTGACAAGCATGCTAAACCCAGTTCCGCCCCCTTTTACATTATTTCTTGCATTTTATAATTTAAAAACAGCAATAAATGCCTTCATGGATTACCTGACAGTCTATAACCTTGCAGATACTTTAGTTAAGTATAATTTATTAAGAACAATGTTAAAACTAGAAACTAGGAACTGGAGAGATGGCTCAGTAATTAAGAGCACTTGCTGCCCCTCCAGAGGACCCAAATTCAGTTCCTAACACCCATCTCCAATGGCTCAGGACTTTGTGTAGCACCAGCATCAGGGGATTTGCCCTCTTCTGGCTTGCTTGGGCCTCCACAGGCACATGCATGCACTCATTTGTACATTGCCACACACAGACACGCACACAAAATTAAAAATGAAAAAACACAAACTAGATGGGCTGGTTGGAAAAGTGGCTCAGCGGTTAGGAGCACTGACTGCTCTTGACCAGAGGACCCAGGTTTCATTCCCAGCACCCACAGAACACTAGCAACCGTCTGTAACTCCAGTTCCAGGGGATCTGGCACCCTCTCCTGACTTCCACACGCATCGAGCAATATGGATGTGCTTACACACCTGTAGGCAATTCACTCATACACATAAAATAAAAATAATAAATAAATTTTTTAATTAAATATTTCTGCCAGTATTTCCATACACTCAACTGCAAAAAAAACCACTAATTTGAATAAAATGAAAATGAAAAACAGTGACTTGAATAAAATGGTCATCTGTTTGCTTTCTTTCTTAGCCTAAGGTGTTTTAAATGACATGTTCCATTTTATTTAGGTGAGCGGAGAATTAGAGTGCATACACTGTGCTTGCCAGTGGTAAGTTCACTCACAGATGTCTATGCAGGAGTGGACGTACAAGCTGCCATCTGCCTTCTGGCAAACATGGGTGAGTAAAATATGAAAAGGCAGGGGAGGGCTGGAGGGATGATCAGTGCTTAAAGCACAGGCTGCTCTTGCAAAGAACCCACATGGTGGCTAACAACCATCCTTAACCCAATCCAGTTCCAGGGGAATCCAGTGCCCTCTTCTGACCTCCTTGGGCATTGCATGACATGGGTACACTTGCATACATGTAGGCAAAACACTCATAGACATAAAATTAAAAAAATTTTTTTTAAAAAAAGCAGGTGAATGTAATTTTCTATCCTAAAAACAAGCTGGGACTATTTGCTCTTTTTACTCTAAAAATCCCCCATTTTTAAAAGTATAAGTACTAAATTTTCATTTACTGCAGAATGGGCTCATGATTCCTAAAAATCAAGATGTCCTTCAAGTAATAGATGTGTGTACAAATCCACACAATAGAACACACCGTAGCCAGGAATGGGAATGTGCTGTCAACACTGAATCATGTATGTGTGACTTTTAAAGACATCAGGCTAAGTGAAAGAAGCCAGACTTAGACCAGGTGTTGTGGTACACACCTTTAATCCCAGCACTTGGGAGGTAGAGGCAGGCAAATCTCTGTGAGTTCAAGGCCAGCCTAGTCTACATAGCAAGTCCCAGGCCAGCTGGGGCTACAGGGAGACCCTGTCTCAAAAAGACCAAAAAAAAAAAAAAGCCCAGATGCCATACTCAGATGACATGACATTCAGTTAAAAAAAGAATTAGAGGGTGGAGAACGGATCAGTAATTGCCAAGCCTGAGGACAGGGAGCAGATTTTACTGTAAAGGATCCCTACGGGGGATGATTTTAGAATGACAGACTGTTGTGGATCCTGATTATGTTAGCGATTGCATGACTAAGCATTTAACACATAACTACCGTAGAACTTCACTCAGAAAGTAAAATTTACTCTATGTAAATTAATGTAATGTTGAGTGTTTTTCTTTGGTTTGGTTTGGTTTGGTTTGGTTTTTTGAGACAGAGCCTCACTATATAGAACTGGCCATGTAAACCAGAGAGATTGGAACTCATGAGATCTACCTGCCTCTGCCTCTGGAGTGGTGAGATTAAAGGAATGTGTTTTATTTTTGATACATCTTTATGAATAACATGTAGTAAGCCTTGCTATTTTCTACATAGGCGATAACTTAGAAAAGTTGTTATTACTGTTGTCATTTGGAACAAAATTATAATAACTTAGTAAATAAGCACCTTCCCTGCCTCATTTGGTAGTTCTGGGGATTGCTCCAAGGACTGTCCACATAGTTAGGCACTAAGCCATACCTCTCTAGCCAAGGAGCCCTTTTTTTTTGTTGTTCTTTTTGAGGCAGGGTCTCCCTGTAGCCCCAGCTGTCCTGGAACTCACTATGTAGACCAGGCTGGCCTTGAATTCACAGAGATCCGCCTGTTTCTGCCTCCAGTGTGCTGGGATTAAAGGCGTGCGCCACCACGCCCGGCTTAGGAGCCCAATTTTTAAAATGCTATTTTATATCTTGTTTTAAGTTATTTATACCATAGCAGATTGTTTTTCAATGTGCCTTTATTTTTAGTTTGTAGGCATATACAGACTTTCTATTTTAATAAATTTGTTCTTGGAGAAAACATTACACATTGGTATTTGCCTCTTGAATATCTGTTAAAACTCACGGTCACGTTGCCTTTTTTTTATTTGCCAAACTGGATTGCAGAGATTTTAGAGAACACAAGAGATAACTTAGATTGTGGATTTACCATGGTCATGCACAGGGAAAAAAAGATATTTTATCATAAGACTTTAATTTGAGTAGTAGAACTATCCCCAGGGCTTCCTCAGAATAGATGGAAAATAGTGTTCTCTAATAGCAGCAGTGGCTAAGTGATCTCAGACTTAAAAGTGCTCAGCGTGTTTTTGTTCATGTGTTTGCTTGGTTTGGAGTTTGTTGTCTTTATGAGACAAGGTCTCACTGTGTACCAGTGGCTGGCCTGGAACTCACTATGTAGATAAACTGGCCTTCAGTTTATAGCCTCTGCCTCTCAAATGTTGGGATTATAGGTGTGTGTCACTAGGCCCAGCCTAGACTTAAGAGGTTAAAACTGCCAGAACCCATGTTTTAATAAAAACTCTAGCTTGGCGGTGTTTTCAGACTTGTAATATCAGGGCTGGCCAGCTAGTCTAGCCTATTTAGCCTCTGCACACACATGCACCCACACACATACGAACATGCACACATACCCAAAAGTTAACAGATGAAATGAATTTTCTTAAGTGTGTGTGTGTGTGTGTGTGTGTGTGTGTGTGAGAGAGAGAGAGAGAGAGAGAGAGAGAGAGAGAGAGAGAGAGAATTACTGGAATCTCATAGCTGAGAATCTTTTCACTTTGTTTTTTTGTAGCTGTGGATCGATCAGTTTCATCCAGTCTATCAGATGCAAGAGATGCCCTAGTGAATGCTGTTGTGGATTCATTGTCTGCTTATGGCTCTACCATCTCAAATGTGCAGCACTCTGCACTGATAGCCCCAAGCTCTCTCAAGTTGTTCCCTCTTTATGTCTTGGCACTTCTCAAACAGGTAGTTTTTCTATACATTTTGTTATAGTAATAAGAAAGTTCTCAGGCGAGTGTGAAGAAATGAAGTCTATATTGTTTATTTTTTAATATTTGGCTAGAAGATTATGCACTTTGGTATTGTAAGACTTGAAGAATGAGGGAAATGAGTGGAAAATTAAGGTGTGCAGATATGCTGTGACTCCTGTAAAACTGCATTTTTTTCTCCTTCATTTGTTTACACAGTTCGAGTTATGATGTGCCATAGCCCACTCCTAGTCAGTGCTCCTAAAAAGAGGCGCTAAGCTAAGGAAAACTTCTAATGTTTATTGAATACCTTTCCATCATTCCTGCCATCTTATTTAACATTTACAACTTAGAGTAGTTATTTCCTGGTTTTCTTACAATGAGGGTATAGCTCAGAAGCTAAGTGAACTGTTTCTAACTATTAAATGTCAGATAAGCTTTGAGTCCAGATCAATCTCATCTGAAAACATACTTTTTCCATGACTGATGGTATACATTTGTTTTGATATTTACTTACTGTGTTTTACTTGAAACATGTTTCTTTTTCTTTATAGAAAGCATTTAGAACTGGTACAAGCACACGCCTGGATGATCGTGTGTATGCCATGTGCCAGATAAAGACTCAGCCGCTTGTCCATCTGATGAAAATGATTCACCCCAATTTATACAGGATAGACAGATTGACGGATGAGGTAGCATTTTAGTGCATTTGTTTTGGTTTTAGAACCTAAGGTGTTAAGGTATTATCCAGTGTCTTCCATTCTTTTCCTCCCTGGGGTAGTAATATGTTAAATAAATTACAGACCTAATTATATGTTAGGACTTTGAGATGTTATCAGTCAGTGGATGGAGTTTTTAAAAATAGTTTCCTCTGGGACTAGAGAGATGACTCAGCAGTTAAAACATGGACTGCTTTTCCGGAGGACCCGTGTCCAGTCCCCAGCACTCACATGGAGGCTCATAACTATATAGAACTCCAATTCCAGGGGCTCTGACACCCTTTTCTGGCATTTACAGACTCTTGTATGCACGTGGTGCCCCTAAATTCATTCGGGAACAAACACACCTATAAAAATAATAGTACAGGGCTGGAGGTGGTGGCGCACACCTTTAATCCCAGCACTTGGGAGGCAGAGGCAGTCGAATCTCTCTGAGATCAAGTCCAGCCTGGTCTACATGATTTCCAGGTCTCTTGGGGCTCCAGGGAGACCCTATCTCAAAAAGATCAAAAAATTAATTATAAAAATAATAGTATAAAATTTTCTTGGGGGAAGTAACTCATGGGTTTGTTTTTAATATGTTAGCTAAGTTATAGAGTGATTTCCATTTATATTTTATAGGTATTGGCAGTTTTGATATGATAAAATTGTAATAGCAATTGCAAAGTAAACCAAATCTTTATTCAGTAATAATTTTAATGTACAAATATATAGTATCTTTTCCTATGTTAAAATGATATTCTTTGGAATTGATATTAATTCTAAACATAGTATTATGTAATAAGAGAAATCTAAAAAGTCGCCTGATGTGCAGCAGTCAGCTGTCGTATTTTTGATATATACTTACCCCAAACCCAAAGGGGGAAAACATTAGACAGATTAATCCATTTCACATTTCCATGGTTTTATTAAAATTTGAATACATCCAAATGTCTTCATTCTGCTGCCAGGGCAGTAATGTGTAGCCAGTATTTTTGCATCTTATAAGTTTTAAGTGTCATATTTTGGTATTTCGTAGAGTTAGTGATCACTGACTAGAATTCTGAACAGTGATGTAAGCTCACTCCTGCCTTTTCTTTTCAGGGTGCCATACACGTTAATGACAGGGTAGTACCTCAGCCGTCTCTTCAAAAATTGTCTGCAGAGAAGTTGACCAGAGAAGGTGCTTTCCTTATGGACTGTGGCTCTGTAAGCATCTTTATTAACAAAGCTTCTCTCTGTTTTGACTGGCAGAGAAAGGGGCAGACAGAGCTGTGAGGCAAGGAATCCAAGACTGGCACAAGAGCTCAGTTTACCCTAGACACTTAGGTTGGGCATCAAATGATCATAAATTAGTAAATTATCATAGATTATATATACTCAATAAAAAAGTTCATTCCTGCCATCAAGAACTTTACCATCAGGATCATAAAATTCAAAGGGATTCAAGAGTTTCTCTAATTCAACTTATATTCATAGTTATGAATTCTGTTAATGGTTAGGAGTTCAGGAGAACTCACTGCTAGGGACTGGTGGTGAAGGGTGTCAGGTAATCAATATCATGTGAGCAGGAGAAGGTGTGGATAGCCATAGAACCCATAGTTGAAATGAGAGATAATTAAAATGGCGAATGGGAATGCAAGCCAGTTTGTCCTTATGCATTGCGTTCCTGTTGGGAAAAATATAGGGAGAAGGTAAAATACAAGCGAAGAAGATGGGAACCACTTTTGATTGTTAGAACTAGGTTCACAATCTTCTAATTATAGGTTCCTTTTTGATGTTTGTTTTGTTTTTTGTATTTGAGACTATGTAATTGACCTCTTTATTGCATAATTGTGAGACGGTTCATTTAATGGATTTTCTTAACTATTAGGGAATTTAATATTACGTTGCCTCTTTTTTAGGTTTTCTACATTTGGATTGGAAAAGGCTGTGACAATAACTTCATAGAAAATGTACTTGGATATCCGAATTTTGCAGCAATACCACAGAAAATGGTCAGTGGATTTTTGTTGTGTTGTTTTTCCTGGGGAGAGGTGAACAATGTCTGTTCACCCCAGACACTGATGACAGACCAGAATAACAGCTTTATCCAAGCTCACCCAGTTTGGTGGACCAATGAGTTTATTGGGTTTATTGTAGGAACAGAAGTGCAGAGTTATTGACAGATGTGTGAGTGGCTCAGAAACAGCTGCACCACTGAAAAACCCTACCCCATCATGGGAAATAAACTTAGGAAAGTTTTACCATGAAATTGCTTTTCAGTGAACCTTCCACTCCTGTGTTTTCCAGTGCTAGAGTTAAAAGCGTGTGCCACCACATGTCTTTGAAAGGCGTGTGCCACCACATGTTGTGTTTGAAAAAAATTTCTATCAAAAAGGAATATTGTCTCCATGTAGGTAATCATTTGGGTTTGGGGGGCTTTTGTTTGTTGGGATAGGGTCTCCATGTAGCTCCAGCTGGCCCGGACTCATTGCACAGCCCAGGCTGGCTTTGACTGGCAGCATTCCTCCTGCCTCAACCTCCTGAATGTGGAGATTACAGGCATGAGCCACCGTGCCCACATTTTGTTAGCTTGTGCTGCCGTTCTTGACTCTCAACTAAGAGACTTAACCAGACCCCAGGATGAGAGGCTTCTTTCCTGTTGCATGTCCCGTAGCTTTTAGCTTCCGTTTCTGTCCTGCCTCACCATCACCACTATCTTAATTTCAGAGTACCTCCATCACTAGAAAGCAAGCTTGTATCTACGCTTATCCCCTCTGCTCCTCCCTGGAACTCCTTATCTGTCACTTTGCCTGTTCTTGGTATATGGGGTAAATGGAGTTACGTACTACATGGCCTTTTGTGTTTGGCTTCCAGTCTGCCGTGTCTGAGACAGCATCTGGAAGACCAGTGACATGGCAGTAAGTGCAGGCACAAGAACAGACAAAGAAAGAGGATTCATTGAAGTACACTTTGTGGACAGCCAGCGGGCAAGTTTCCAGAGAGAGGGGGTTGAATGGCTATGTGATGGAAATTGAGGGCAGTCTCGGCTTTGTCTCGTGAACCGTTTTTGCAGGGTTCATATCTAGACAGGTAGAGTGGGCATCTCACTTGCATGGAGTAGTATGTTTTACAGAGTAAGTTCTTTTCCTTGAGACCAGCTATAACAGGGAGTGACCAGGAGTTTTTAGGAGTTAGGCTCCCGGTGCTGACATCATGGGTCTCCAGGGTGGTCAGACTCCAAGTCGTTGCCAATATTGTTGAAGTGTGGGGATTTCTGCTATTTATTTATGGATTGGTTGATTGTGGTGTATGTACATGTTTATGAGGTATGTGCATGTCTGTGCAGGTGTACATGGTGGAAGCTGTGTGAGACAAACTCTCACTGAATCTGAACCATTTGTTCTGCTAGCTGGCTGGACAGTGAGCTCCAGAGATCCACCTGTCTCTGCCTCCCTGGGATTGCAGATGTACAACCCCCACACCTAGTTTTTATGTTGGTGCTGGGGTTCCAAACTCGGGGCCCTTCTTACACTGCAAGTGCTTTACCAACTGAGCCAACTCTCCAGCCCCTGATTTTTATTTTCTCAAAATTTTCATTGTGTATATTCATTGTACATGGTACTGTGTTACATAGGACATTTTTGTAGTAACTTTAATTTTTGGTTTAAATCAGTGTTGCTGATAATAAATGTAATTTTTTTCCGTAGACCTTTACTGAGTTGTATGCTAACCAATCCTAAGGACTGTCCTCAGAGAGGGATTCGGTGTGTTCGACTCTTTGAAAAGGAAGACCTACCTACTTTATTTTAGGTTTTCTAGATAAGACATTTTTCTTAAAATTAATATAATTCCAAGGTAGCCCTTGTCATAATCTGTTGCTTGATTTTATTGAATTGATAAATCCCAGAATTAATTTCTAAGATTCAGTAAGCGGGAATATTAGTAAACATTTGAAAAAGCAGAATAATGTCAACGAAAAGGAAAACTACACGAAAATCTTACTGGGCAACAGCAAACCATTCTAACGCTGTCGTTCTTTAAGTACACCTGTCCTGGCTTCATCAGCAAATGAATGGGACAGATTAAAGTTCAGAAATGGATCTAATTCACGAAAAACAAAGTATAGTGAAGAGTGTATTTCAAATCATGGTGGAAAGGTGAAATATTAGATGAATAATTTGGGGGTCACTGATTATCCATCAGGAAAAACAAAACCATATATTTGCTTTGGTCTTAATATCAAAATAACTTTTGAATGGAGCAAACACTTAAACATTAAAAACAAGGTCCTGTAGGTGAGCAGGAGAAAACACTGTTACGTTAACAGTGAGGCTTTTGTAGACCAGTTGCCTAAAACATAAATGAATCTGAGAGCAAATCAAAGAACATTTCTGCTGGTAACAAGTAAAGCTTAAGACTAACAGCAATAAATAGTAGACTATTCTAGCTCACAAGACTGAACACAGCTAACTTCTCCAGCATCACAACCCCTACTCAACAGAAATGAAAGATTGGCCAAGAGTTTTAAAACTTTTCAGTGAGCCAGTTAGAGATATCTGTTAAAATTAAATCTCATACAATATGATGTGGTAAATTATTTTACTTCTAAACATATGTTGTATATGTGTTCATGGAACTATGTATATATACACATGCTTATAGAGTTTAAATTCTATTATTTGAACTGTTTTATGTATTTATTAAAGGGAACATAGCTTGAAGAGGGAAGAGTATGAATAATATGTTAGCATTTATGTTTTCAAAATGTGTATCAGAGTGCAGTTTTTTAGCCAGATGTAATAGTGCACACCAATAATCACAGTGCTTAAGAGGCAGGTGCAGGATGATCAGAGTTCAAAGCCAGCCTGCCTGCACCCTATCTCACACAAAGAAGCAAACAACAACAAAAAAGCTTTTTAATAAGGCTTGGCATGAATCGCAAATATGGTACCCCAAACAGTTCAGAGTTCTGTTTAGGTTTTGCTATGGGGCGTGCTTTGAATTGCTGGCTCTACCTTGAAAAAGTGTGTGTGTGTGTGTGTGTGTGTGTGTGTGTGTGTGTGTGTGTACTTTTAAGCTGTGGATTTACAAATAACTAAATATAAATATAACCATGAATATATAGGTCATTTAAAATAGCCTGTAGTTTTAAAATATATTTGTAAATCTGCAGTTTAAAACTTCAAAAATTAAAGATGAAATTCTTTCAGGCTGCGATTTTTAGAGTAAGGTATGATATGTAATTTTAACATGAATTTGGAGCTTAGTGATAGCCCTCTTCATTTGAATATTGCTGTTAGAATAAGCAGAGTTTTGACAGTACTGGTGGAGTACCAGTGATTGTGTACATTTTATTAGATCAGCTAGAAAAATATTTAGATATCATTAATATGCTTATCAGTAAGCACACTGTTTTACTTGTCTAGAAAAATATAAGCTGACTTGGTGTTTTACATTTCCTTCTTTTGGCTGCTGCTGCTGGGTTAGGGTCAGAGTGCACGTCTGCACCTGTGGTAGTGGGGATCAGAGTTCTCATACTGCTACAATTTGCAAGATGGGAGATGCTAACCTGATTGTATTTCTTTTACCAGACACATCTTCCAGAGCTAGACACACTTTCATCAGAAAGAACTAGGTCCTTTATAACTTGGCTTCGAGACGGCAGACCATTAAGCCCAGTCCTTCATGTGGTAAAGTAAGAATCTTCACTGTGTGCGTTCATTATGATGTCATCTTTTCCTGTGCAAACTGTGGAATTGCTTCTCTTCAAAGCAGACTTTAATACATTCTAGTGGTAGCGTGTTGTGACTTGACTAATAACTCCTGTATTCCATTACCCTCAAGTCCCCTTGGATCAGTCATTTTAAATATATAATTATTTTTAATATATATTTTTAAATAAATGCCTTTTTTTGTCTTTCAGAGATGAGAGTCCTGCCAAAACAGAATTTTTTCAGCATTTCATTGAAGACCGGACAGAAGCTGCTTTCTCTTACTATGAATTTTTGCTTCATGTTCAGCAACAGATTTGTAAGTGAAGTAGAACACAATGAACTGGGGATAAAAGGACCCATAGCCTAGGTAAAGCATAACCCATCAGAGAAGCACATGGGAAATTTGAAACGAAGGCAGTTGGTTGTTACAAGACCCAATGCACAACGCTCTGGGGTTTGGGCAGAAGATAAAGGGGAAGAAGGAGCATCACAGGTTCTCTTCAGCCCGCGTCCACATCCGTGGTTGCCACGACACCATGCTCTTTCACCGCGTATATCGAATTGGTTTCTTCACATTCACAGTAGTGCAGCAGTCCAGTGCTCTTCGTCGCAAGCTGGCAAATTTAGGTAGCTGTGTAGAATGACAAGTCATGATGTACAATTAAAGTTTTTTTCTTATAATTAATATAACATTTCTGGACTTGAACTCTGATCTGACGGGATGCCAAAGGGCAGTGGTACCATGTTACTTGTTTGTATGAATTACTTTTTAACAAGGAATGATTCATATTCATTAAATGAATTCAGCATTCTCCTTCTAAAGGCAATAGAGTTTCAATACATGAACTCTAGGAAAAACACATACATAATGTACATAAGTGTTACATTTGTAAAGACAGTGTAAAAATGTAACTACAGAGTATGAAGTGCTTGAGCTATGCCGTTGCTGGATGGTGACTCTCTGTCACAGTTGGGACTGGGTGACTAATGCATATTATGAATCGAGCCCACAAAAGACACATAAAACTTTGTAACTCCGCTAAATCTTTTATGTGGATTTATTTATGATCAGCCTACTAATTAAAAGTATTTTGCTTGACAGTTGGTTTGATAGTTTTTTAATTTTTGTGGAGGATTTTTGGGTATGAGTTGTTGGTATTTTTTTAAACAATAAGAATCTTGAATTTACTTCTTAGGGGAAATGCCATATTGCATTTCATTTAATTATGTGAATCAGTACGTTTTCACTGGTTTATGGATGCTACCAAGTAATTTCTCTGTATTCTAAAAACATGTTTTCAAAATACATTTATTTGCTAAGTATAATCTTACCTCATTTAAATTAAGCATTTTCCCCTTGTAATGAGACATTTTTAATATGTGACTTTCCAGCTGGACGTGGTGTTGCACACCTTTAATCCCAGCACTTGGGAGGCAGAGGCAGGCAGATCTCTGTGAGGTCCAGGCCAGCCCAGTCTACGTTCCTAGTTCCAGGCCATCTGAGGCCACAGGATACCCTATCTCAAAAAAATAAATAAATAAATAAAGACCATAATATGTGACTTTCCTATTTTATTTGACTTGAAGATTATCATAACGAACTGAGAGATTTTGTTCTGATTAAGAAATCTGTCATTCACATTAGCTTATTATAAAAACTGTTGATGACCCATTAGACTGTGGAGTGAAGTTTTATTGTGTTCACCATATTGAACTTCGGAAGAAATGAGCCTCTTGGTGTATATGACTTTTACTGGTTTTGTGCTTTGGTAGATCTCTTTAGATACAAAGAAAGAACTCTTTCCCATTCCCTGATGGCAATGAGAGTTTAAATGACTCACAGTGAATGACATTACTAATTAATGGCAGAACTGATAATCAAAACTTAAGTTCTCGCCACCCACCTGCCACCTATACTGCCCAGTCCTCAGGACTGTGCCAGCAAGAGTCATCCCAGTACTCTTACGGGCAACTAAGTACTAACACTTTATTTTTGTTGTTGTTGTCTTTACTTTTTATTGTGTGTGTGTCTGTGTGTGTAGGTCAGGCCAACTTCCCTGAGTCAGTTCTCTCCTTCTACCATGGGTTTCAGGAATTCAGTTCACATCGTCAGGCTTGCCTTGCAAGTACTTTATCTGCTGAACCATCTTGCCAGCCTGGTACTGTCATTTTACAAAAAAACTATAATATTTCAACCTAAAGAAAAATGTTTTGTCATTGTATATTTTGTTGTTCATTCAAAAAATATTTACAGTCAGGGCTAGAGGGATGCCTTAGCAATTAGAAACATCAGCTGCCCTCCAGGGGACCCAGCTTTGATTCCCAGCACCCATGTAATAGCTAACAACCATCTGTAACTCCAGTTCCAGGGATCTGACGCCTTCTTCTGGCCTCCGCAGGCACTGCATGACATGGATGCATTTATTTACATGGGCGCAGAACACTCATACACATAAAATAAAAATAATTAAAAAATATTTACAGTCACTTAGCATTTGCCAGATACTGTTCTAGGCACAAGACAAAAATCCCCACATCCACAAAGCTTGCATTGTTAAGTGAGAAGAAAAGGGAAAATTCTGTGTAATCTGTCAACATGATGAATGCTGTGAAGGAAAAAATAAAGCTGGGTAAGGAACTTAGAATACTGTTTTACATAGTTTCAGGGAAGGCCCTTCTGAGAATTGAAGGAAGACCTAGATAGCCCAGGCATTTTGGTTGATTTGTTTAATACAGGGTCTCTCTTAGCCCAGCTGGCTGAAACTTGCTACATAGACTGGCCTCAGCTGCTTCCCTGCACCACTTCTCTGCGCCACCATGCCTGGCCCAGGGATGTTTGGAAGGAGAGATGCCTAAGCGGTAATGTGTTGTTGGGTTTGTAATTACGGAAATTACTTTGGATTGCACCTGTTTACTCTGGAAGACTCTACAGAGTGTCTCCACTCTGGGAAAGGCTGTCAGAGTTGTCATGAATTAGTCCCCTAAGGGCGAGCAGTAGGTTTGACTGGTGGCATTGTACTTGGTGGTACGTCCTTGTAATCCTAGCACTTTGGGGGCAGATAGGTCAGGAGTTCGAAGCCAACCTTGGTCTATATAGTGAGATCCTATCTTTAAAAAACGTACACAGGGAAGTGACTCATGTAAGCGAAAGGAACACAAAGTGTGTAGAAAAGAAAGTGGAACTTATTTGCTTGCGGGTCCTGTTGAGGTCAAAGAGCTATTCAATATGGACACCAGAAGTAAAGTATGGTCAGAATATAGAAAGCACAGCCTTGAGTTATGGAAGTTTAATAACTGCCAACAGAAGACTGGGTATACCTGGGAGTCAGCACTTGAGATGTTACTAAAGAGAGCTCCAGAGGAGGTCAGAACTTGGAACCCTGGTAAAGTGCATCCTCTGGTTATTACAATGTCTCCAAAGTGACAGAACTGAAGAGCTGTGAGTGGCACAGGCATGGTGCTGAGTGACATGAGCTTGGGGACCCTGGCATGGGCAAAGAGAATATTCTGGATTCCTGTAGAAGAGGATAAAGGGATTCCTTCCTGAGACTGGGAATCAAAAACAGCCATTCTGTATATACGTGACAGGATTTTATTCAGTCATAAGAACAAAATAATGCCATTTGCAGAAAAATGAATGGAATTGGAGATCAATATTAAGTGAGATGAGCCAGGCCAGAAAGACAGATGTCACATTTTCTCATTTGTGGAGCTTAAGTTACACATCTACCCATGCACACGCATGCTATAAAAACAGAAAGAGAACTCTTAGGGAAGCAGCAGGGGACTGGAGAGGATGGGGGAGTGAATATGATTAAAGAATATGGTAAACTTGAGCAAAAAACTCATTATAAAACCAACCACTTGGGGCTGGTGAGATGGCTTAAATGGGTAAAGGTACTTGCCACCAAGCCTGAGTATCTGAGTTTGAAATCTGGAGCCCACGTGGTGAAAGGGCAGAATTGACTCCTGAAAGTTGTCCTCTGACCGCCACATGCACTTCCTGGCACACAAATAGAAAGAAAATAAATGTAAAAAACATTTCTTAAGAAACTATTTGAGGATGGGAGAGATGGCTCAGCAGTTAAGAGCACTGGCTGCTCTTGATTTCCAGTACCCACATGGCAGCTAACAACCATCCAGAACTTCAGTTCCAGGGGATCCAATGCCCTCTTCTGACCTCTGAGGGCATTACACAACATGGGTGCACTTACATGTAAGCAATACACTCATACACATAAAATTAATTTTTAAAAACATCTTGTGCAACAAACTTTTTAATAATGTCTTCTGGGCTGGCAGGATGGCTCAGTGGGTCAGGGTACTTGCTGCCAAGCCAGAGTTCTATCCTTGGAACCCATATGGTGGGATAACCAGACCCCACAAGTTGTCTTCTGACCTCCATACTGGGCCTTGGTGTGGGCCCTTGCCCCCGCCACCCCATTTTTTTTTTTTTTTAACTTTTTAAGCATATAACTTTGGAAGGTTTGCAAGGGAGGGCATGTTCCCAGAAGACAGGTTTCAGTAAGTGTGTGGTGGTGACTGACTAATGAGATGGAGGCACATGGAAAGTCCTGATGGCCTCCTTGGGGACAAGCAGCTGGCTAATTGCTTTGTGAGACAATGTGTTGAGTGAGCAAAGGGCATGTTGTCAGTTGGTTGAAACTGAAGCTGGGTGCTTGACTGTAATCCCAACACTTGTGAGATGGAGGCAGGAGAATCAACAGTTCAAGGCCATCCTCAGCTACATAGAAAGTTCTAGACCAGCTTAGTCTACATGAGACCCTGTCTCAATCAAATGAAAAAAGACATTCTTAGTGTTGGTGCTGGCTGGGATAGGAATAGAATTTCCAGGGAGACCATTTTGTCTGTTCATGCAGCATTTCCTCCCCAGATCATTTGGGTAAGGGCTTGACCAGAGGTACATACTGTATTATCATTTAAAAAATATTTCTTTAATGTATTTGAGGGCTCTGCCTGAATGTATTTAGGTGCACCATGTGCATGAAATGCCTGTAAAGGCCAGAAGAGGGTGTCAGATCCCCTAAAGCTGTAGTTATGGACAGTTGTTAGCTGCCAGGTGGGTGTTGGGAACTGAACCCGGATCCTCTGGAAGAGCAGCCAGTGCTCTTAACTAGTGGATGACCTGTTTCTCCTGCCCCACATACTGTATTTTAGAAAAGTATATATTTAGTGTAAATGTTTCTTGAGACAGGGTCTCATGTAGTTCGGGTTGGTCTTAGCTCTCTAAACTTGATATATAGCTGAGGATGACCTTGAACTCTGATCTTGTCTCTACCTCCTGGGTGCTAGGATGCCACTATGTGTCCTACCTAGTATGCACCACTGCATCTGATTGTATACAGTGCTGGGCATCCATCCCAGGGTTTTGTACATAGGAGGTAAGCACTCTACCAACTGAGCTACATCCCCAGTCAATGTCTGATAGCTCTTTAAGGGTGTGACTGTCCATCATGAGACCAGGAAATACACAGATGAGGAAACAGGTATGTCAAGGAAACCATGAGGCCATTCAAAGTGTATTCCTGCTAAGATATTTTTTTAAAAAATAGGAAAAGATGAAATATCACCAAAACGTTTAACATAGCAGACATAATCCAGATAGTCACAAGTAACTAAGAGAAGGTACATTTTAAGAAGAAAGGAAAGAAATACTCAGTGGGCCACCAAGATGGCTCAGTGGGTAAAGGCGCTTGCTGCTGAGCCTGACAACCTGAGTTTAATACCCGGGAACCATATGGTAAAAGGAGAGAAGCAAATCCTGCAAGTTGTCTTTTGACTTACACCTACATTGATGGCACAGAAGTACTTCTCCCTCCCCCCGCCCCCCGCCCTTCTCTCTCTCTCTCTCTCTCTCTCTCTCTCTCTCTCTCTCACACACACACAAATAAATGTGAAAAATAAAACAAACACTTGATTTGACACATGGGACAAACCTAGAAAATAAAATGAGAGGACGATATTTTGATTCATCTTTTGTTTCTTAATTCAGAGATAGGATTGTATCCACCAGGAAATGGGCATCTCTCTTCCTTACTCCTTACGATGCCTGTGAGAGGTAGGCAAGCACATATGTGTAGATAGCCTGAGAGGGTAGGTACCCATAGGCAGGGACACGGCTGTGTGTGCCCTCTCATGGGACATGAACAGATCCAAAAATGAGTAGCCTCAGTGTAGTTTCTGTTGCTGAACAGCGAGTACTTAAGAGATTTTCGTTCTTTGGACCAATGAGCATTACTTAACAAGTAACCACTAAATACATTACTAGAGATCACTAAAATTTGGTCTTTTAAGTTTTTCTTTTTTTTTGTCTTTTTGAGACAGGGTCTCCCTGTAGCCCCAGCTGTCCTAGAACTCACTATGTAGACCAGGCTGGCCTCGAACTCACAGAGATACCACACCTGGCCACAAAACTTCAGCCAGGTGTGGTGTTGCACGCCTTTAATCCCAGCACTCGGGAGGCAGAGGCAGGCTGATCTCTGTGAGTTCGAGGCCAGCCTGGTCTACATAGTGAGTTCCAGGACATGTGTGTGAATGTCCGAGAACAACTTGCTGAACTCAGCTGTCTCCTTCCACCTATGGATTCTGTGGATCAATCAGGTCATCAGGCTTGGTGGCAAGGACCTTTACACCTCCACCCATCTTGCAGGTCCTCTTTTAAAATCAACTTAAAATTAGCATACAAGGCCTGGAGAGATGTTCAGCTGTTAAGAGCCCTGGCTGCTCTTGCAGAGGACCTGGGTTCTATTCCCAACACCCACATGGCAGCTAACAACCTTCGGTAACTCCAGTTCCAGGGCCTGTGACTCCTTCTGACCTCCATGGCCATTGCACACATGGGTGCACTTACATACATGTAGGCAATACATTCATATAAAAATAATATTTTAAGAATTAGCATACAAATAATGTGACATTTTATGGTATGTATCAGTGTAGCTTTCTCTCTCTCTCACACACACACACACACACTCACACTGGTCATCTTCCTCCAAATAGTCCACTTCTTTCAGTCCTTTCACTCACACATTTAAATCTCGATCCACTTCTGAGAAAGAAATGCTGTATTTTATGTTTATCCTTTTGTGCCCCTCTCCTCTTTTGACCACTTCTTCAGCCCACCTTCCAATTTCTGTGTGTGTGTGTGTGTGATTCTGCATATGAGAGAAGATGTGTCATTTTGAGTCTGGTTTGTGATGATGTTTTATTAGAATTTACTGGGGACTATTTTGTCACAATAATCAAAAAAGTAACTAACACTCTAGGTATTCAGTAAATGTTTGTAAAAACTTTGTGGAAAATTTTTAAATTAGAAAATGAGTTGATGGGGGCTGGAGACATAGCTCAGTGGTTAATAGCACTGGCTGCTCTTGCAGAGGACCCAGGTTCAATTCCCAGAACCCACATGGTGGCTAACAACCATCTGTAATAAATTTTTTTGGTTTTTTTGAGTCAGGATCTTTCTGTAGCCCCAGCTGGCCTGGAACTCACAGAGATCCACCTGACTCTGCCTTCCATGTACTGGAATTAAAGGCATGTGCCACCACACCCAGCTAAATACAATATTTTTTAAAAAAATAAGAAAAAAATGAGTTGAAGGAAGTCAGTTGTGGTGAGGAAATTATACTACACTGTATAGAAACTGAAAGATGGGGCTCGGGAGATTGCTTAGTGGGGAAAGTGTTTGCTGTGCAAACATGAGGTCTGGAATTTTGATCCCCAGCACCCACACAAATACTAAGCAAGCATGGAAATCTGCCTACAACCCCATCTCTCAGGAGGATTGGGTCGATCCTTGGAGCTAGCAAGATAGAGTAGCTGAATCTGCAAGCTCTGGGTTCAAGCAAGAGAATTTGCCTCAATATACAAGATGGAGAGTGATCAAGGAAGACAGCCAGGGTCTCCTATGGCCTTCACATGCACACTTGCATACACATGTGCCCACAGACATGCATAGGTGTTGGGAGACCTCTGTTATGCAAAAGTCGAAGCCCCTTCACACCGGACAGCTCATGCAGCTCGGGAATGTGCTGTGGGCTCCTTTTCATAGCAAGGTGCTTTCTGGCATCTTTCCTGTCTCTCCCTTTGAAGTGGCCGCCACAAATGCCCTGACATAAACATGGCCTTTGGCTCTGAAAAGATACCATGCCTTCCTGTAATTTTCCTAGCAGACAACTGTCTGGCAGAAATCCACTTCCACATGTAAATAGAATGTCTCACAAAGCATCTAGCAGCCAGAGCTTTTACCACTACCCCCATGGTATAAAATATCCTAGCCTTCTCTTAATATTGGGATATTGGGATTTGGGATATTGGGATTTGGGATTTGGGATATTGGGATTTTGGGATTCTGGGTCTCAGAGATTGGGTCCCAGAGAGAATAAAGCTGTAAGCACAGACTAAGTCGAGCCTTGAGTCTTGTGTACCGGCGACTGATTCCCCCAGAGGGCAGCACCTTCCATTACCGACCCATGGACACCAGCTTTCGCCATCTTCGTGCCTCTCCCCTGTGGGGTTCAGTGCCCAGGAACCCCACGAGGAAAAGGAAAGGTACACGGGTGTAGTAGAGATGGGATTCAGGCTGGACAATGCTCCAGTAGCAGAGCGAGCTCCCAGCACCAGAGAAGTTACGACAGCCACCAGCTGCCATCACTCCCAGAGACGCGGGACCCAAAGCAGCCGCTGGAGAAGTCTGCGGATCCGCCCTGCGGATCCGCCCATGCCACTCCCGGAGCCGCCGCTCCCCAGAGCAGTCTGCGGACCCGCAGGGAGTGAGCGCACCCTGCGCCCAGAGAGAGCGCAGTCGCCCGTACATAGGTGTATGCACACCACACACACGCAGGGAAAAAGGAAAGAAAATCTGATGAATGGAATGAAGATGATGCCAGTAGTCAGAGGATGAACCTGTGAAAAGTCAGGAGTTTAGCATCACCTGTGAGGTTTCCAGAAGTGCAGTTGTCTACAGCAATTCGCCAGAGCCCTTCCAGTACAAAAGATAAATTGCAGGCTAGGTGTAGTGGCACATGTCACTCAGCACTTGGGAGGCAGAGGCAGGCAGATCTCTGTGAGTTCAAGGCCAGCCTGGTCTACATAGTGAGTTCCAGGCCAGCTGGGGCTACAGGGAGACCCTGTCTCAAAAAAGACCAAAAAAAAAAAAAAAAAAAAAAAAAAAAGCTGCTCCTGAAAATTTGAGTGAGGCTGAATTTAAAACCATGAACTTATTTATGTGGCAAAGGAAATTTAAAGGCAATTTAAGATTCAAGCCAAAGCAAAATTATTTTAATAAATATGTTAGACTGCATTTTCTTGCCTACTGAAAAGTTTATCATAAAGTGCTCTTGGTTTTCTTCACTTTAAAAATAATATTCAGGAGCTGGAGAGATGGTTCAGCAATTAAGAGCAATGGCTGTTCTTGCAGAAGGCCAGGTTCTATTCCCAGCACCCACATGATTGCTAACAACCGTCTGAAACTCCAATTCCAGGGAATCTGATTGCAGGACATGGGTGCACTTACATGCTAACATAATACTGATACACATAAAATTTTTAGAAATTTAAAATATATTCAATTTCTACTTATTTTCAGTTTAATCAATAAATACTTGTATGTGTTATTTAAATTACAGTGGAAAAATTATGATGCTTGGTATTTTTGCCTATTTCTAATTTCTTAGATTTTACATCATAATTATGGCTTGCATGTTAGCAAACAGTTTTTGAGATTTCTTATGAGAACCAGGACATAATTACAATAGGAATCATGTTAAAATCCATTTGGGAAAGAAAATGTATTCTCATTTGGGTACAAAAGTCTCTATGGCTCCAACCAAATATGGTAGCCAAGGACATGGGAGCAGAGGAGGAAAAAGATTCTTCCCTAGTTCTTACTAAAATTCAGTCAGCATGGGGCTCCACAGAAGACCAATGAGGGGACCCAGCTTGTTTCCCCTCCATCCATGCTGCTAAAGCATGAAAGAATGCAGTCATACAATTTTCTTCATAGGCTTCCTCTCATATATCTGTAGATAATCTTTCTTTCCATCTTGACTGATCCTAGGCCCGTTCTGCCCATGGTATGGAGACAGTGCCAATGTCCAGTTGTTCTGCCGTCATTACTGGCCAGATAATCTGTGAAAACCACAGACCTGTGTATATGTTTGAGGATATAAACCAACACTATCTGCAAAAGTATGTTGCGTGAAGCTGGGCGTGGTGGCACACACCTTTAATCCCAGCACTCAGAAGGCAGAGGCAATCGCTGTGAGATTGAGGCCAGCCTGGTCTACATAGTGAGTTCCAGGCCAGCTGAGGAGACCTTGCCTCA
>NW_008330297.1:699655-702223 GCF_000622305.1 Nannospalax galili | reverse complement strand
AGTGTGTGTGTGTGTGTGTGTGTGTGTGTGTGTGTGTGTGTGTCTGTGTCTGTGTCTGTGTCTGTGTCTATGTGTCTGTGTATTGCATGAAAGTCAATGGATACTATCTGGGCATTGCTTTTACTAGAAACTGAGGCAGGAATTTGAATGTTAGAGTTCTAATTAAAGATATGACATAGTACTTCAGTGAGAATCATGTGAGAGGCACTGGCCTTCAGTACAAAATCTAAAGGACGTAGAAAAACAAAACAATAACAAAATAGTCATTAACATAAATTGGGGTTAAAGAGATGGCGCCATAGTTAAGAGCACTTGCTGCTCTTGCAGAAAACCCAAATTCAGTTATCAGCACCCACAGGACATCTCACAACTATCTGTAACTCCATTTCCAAGGGATCAAAAATCCTCTTCTAGCCTCCTCAGTCACCAGCACATACATGCTGCACATATATACATGCAGGCAAACACTCATAAAATAAATAAATCTTTAAAAAATACATAAGTTTATGGGGGTTTCTTTTCTATATATTCTGAGAAGGATTGCCTGGCACTCACTGTGCAGCCCAAGTTAACCTGGAAGTTGTGGCAATCCTCCTGCCTCAGTTTGTAATCCCAGTGCTGGGGAGGTGGAGACAGAAAAGATCCCTGGGGCTTACTGGCCAGCAGCCTGCTATAATCAGTGAGTCCCAGTTCCTGCCAGCGACCTTGCCTCAAAAAATAAGGTGGAAAGCTCTGGAGGAGTGGCACCTCAGGTTAATATCTGGCCTTCACACGCATACATGCACATATGAACATTCACTCACACATAAACACATACACACCCACAAAATTAACACAAAATTCCATGATGTTCAAAATGACAAAATTTTAAGTCCAGTGCACAGTGAGTGTGCACCATCTCATGTCACTCTAATGCTGGCTGTGCCATAACATCGATGACTGCAGGAAGACTGGGTGGTCAGATTAGACATCCGAAGACACAGGAAACATCAGGTCAAAGTGTTAGGGTCCGAGACTCCGTGGGCTTCCCAGGAAAACAATATGTATGAGCACGGAGATGTAATTCAAGCAAAGTCTTTATTAAGCCAGCTAGCTGGGGTCGACCGTCCTCCCAAGACACGCAGGCCTGGTTAGAGCAATCGACCCTGAAGCAACTTCAGGCAAAGTTTATATAGGATTTTCACAGCCGTTGTACCAGAGCCCATGCATTTTCACACAACCAATAGCTTTAAAATAACTAACCTATAGATTTAAGCTAATTCATGTGTGTCACCCTCTGAGTGGTATGAGTCAGTCTTCTGATTTCTGTAATCTCTTATTTACACAAGCATTTCTGACCACTTTCTGTTATCTCTCACACGCCTACGTGACTTATCACAGGTCACGCCCTGGGGCGGCAGCCCACATCCCGTTATCTATCTCCGGGCACCCTTATGTCTCAGTGTAGCCTTGTACCAGAGTTGAGTGGCTCTTACCCAGGAAGTTATAAGCAATGAAGTAATTAAACTTAAGTACTATTAAATTCTCTCTCTCTCTTCAATCTTTGATTCCCTCTGTATTTTTCCCTTACATTTTCCCCCCTTTTTCTTGATCAGACTGAGGAATCCTCCTCAGCGGTATCCACAGCTTGATATTTTTGGCGAAGGACCAAGAGTTGGACAGTGTCAAATTTCTCCTGAACAAACATAAGTAACCTATTTATTATGCATGGATCAATTGTGACTATTAACAGTAAGATGACTAGTGACCCCGCGAAGGCTGAGAGGAGGGTTGTAAACCATGGTCTATGCTTAAACCAAGACTCGAACCAGCTTTCATTATTTTCATACTCCTTGCGCCTCCTCTCCAGGTCCTTTTTTAACTTAGTCAAGGATTCCCCAACTGCCCCTGTCTTGTCCACATAGAAACAGCATTCTTCTTTTAAAGCTGCACATAGCCTGCCCTCCTTTAAAAATAGGAGATCCAAGCCACTTCTGTTTTGTAGCACCACCTCTGATAAGGAAGTGAGAGATTGCTCCAAGTCTGACATCGTCTGCTGGAGCTGTTCTAAGTCCCTGTCAATTGCTAGCCTTAGGGCCATGAGACCTTGCTTTCGCGTTACTAGGGCTGCAATTCCTGTCCCTGCTCCAGCTAACCCCATGTAGAAGAGGGTTCCAATGGTTAAGGCAGTAATGGGCTCCCTTTCCTTCCAGAGAGGACTCTGTTTTTCCTCCCAATAGGAGAGGAGGGATCCATGAGAGTGGTATGAAAGGGCAGAATGGCCAGAAGCACACAAAATTCATTATTAGCATTAAATACAGAGGGAGATAGGGCTAGGGTGAGGCCTGTTTTTGAACAGAGCCACCGGCCCGAGGTGGGTATAATCCACTTCCCCTGCTCCCATGGGGTGTTATTACATGAGGAGCATAACTGGCTTTGGGATGTTGGAACTGTGCCTACACACATGCCAGAGGCTGAGATCTGGGCAAGAGTAAGTTCCCATGGTCTCCCGTCCCAATAGGTGGGATGAGAGTTGTTGAGAGTATAGGAACTATTTATCCTGATAGCCTCATAAAAGGGTGGGGATCT
>NW_008330297.1:699048-699537 GCF_000622305.1 Nannospalax galili | reverse complement strand
GGCCTTTCCGTGGCTGGGGCTGCTGATGTCATTGCGGTGCCTGATGGCTTGAAAGTGGGCTTAGGAGACCCAGGTGGGGGAGGTCGGGGCCTCAGACGAGGGGTATTTAACACTGGGTTAGGTCCTACCGGCAACCTAACCACTGCCTCGACCTGGAGGAAGATCTGGAACAGGACCCCCCTTCATGGCATCTGGTAGGGCATCAGGCCTCATATCAGCCCATTTATCCACCTTTTATCATTTTTTCCCTTTGAGGTAAAAGTGAGTTTAACCTGGTTGGCCAGTGGAGATACTGTACATTGGTTGTATGGAGAAGTAAACCTCATATCAATCAGGTCAGGGGAAACCTCCCATCTCCACTGCCCATCATTAACTTCCACACAATTCCATTCAGCGCAGGAGAGTCTATCAGCACCCCCACAATTGCGCCTCCACCAACCTGTCTGGAAACCTGGGCAAGCAAAGAACCCGTTTGCCCTCAAAGCTTGG
>NW_008330297.1:665154-698018 GCF_000622305.1 Nannospalax galili | reverse complement strand
ACCAGGACTGAAGTCTTTGGTGGGTCAGTGTGCGGTTTCCCCACCAAAAAGGGATTCAGCCAGGGTGGAGGATTCTTGGCCAGATTTTCCCAGACAGGGATATAAGGAAGTTGGTCAGGGTGGCCCTCCGGTCCGGCCGGGTGATAACAGCCTTGACCTTACTGATAAGGTCCAGCCTACTCCAAAGGAGGGCCATCCAGCAGAGCAGAGGGTGTCAAACTTACCTCTCTTGATACTAAGGCCCATATTCAAGGCCCGTTTCTTTACTTCTATGAAATGAGAAAAAATTAAACCTTTAGGAGTAGCCTGAGTCTGGCCCATAATGGGGATTGTAAGGAAGGAAGAAGGCAGAAGGTAAAGAGTAAAGGCGCCACTCTAAATAAGATGACCAGTGTGTGTGCTTGTGAACGGGTGCCTGTCATTGCACAGTTTTTTCTTCTGCGGGGGACGCGAATTTATCTGGGATTCGCGGCTGTGACCCCCTTATCCTGTCACGGGTGTCCTTCAGCGGTGGGCGCCCTAATGGCTCTTAACTGCCCGACCTGGGCCCGCGGGGAGTTTCAGTGGCAGAAAGGAGGGTAGGAGAGCCTTAAACTAGAGAGCGCAGAAAGAAATATAAATACAAACCACAACATAACATAACAATTAACAACGACACTAAGCACACACACCACATCTGATCGTACTCACTCGGACCCATCCTTCTTTACTCTGGTGCGCACCACACTCACCACTTTCACTTTCACCTTCGGGATCCTCGATACTTCTAGTAATTCTCCTGAAAGGCGTCCACACGGACTGCCGTAGGGTGGTGAGCTCAACCTCCTCTACCTCAGGCGCCAGGTCTCTGCCAAATGGGCTTGCCTTCCTAAGGCCGAGTCACTTGGACCCTAGGGCCAGGGTTGGCTACCTGAACTTCACCCAGGGTCGCTAACCTGGGGACTGGGACTTCCAACCCGGACTTCCTCACTCGGCATCACTAACCCGAGACCAGACATGAGATGGCGACTCTTGCTTTATACTGGATTTATACAGACACTAGGGAGCAACCCCCGAATTACACTGCCCCGTCCGGACAAAGAGACTCTGCCTCTGTTCGTCCTTTGTTCCCCCAGAAGCCCCCCATATCCCGGACGAGCCCCCCAAATGTTAGGGTCCGAGACTCCGTGGGCTTCCCAGGAAAACAATATGTACAAGCACTGAGATGTAATTCAAGCAAAGTCTTTATTAAGCCAGCTAGCTGGGGTCGACCATCCTCCCAAGACACGTAGGCCTGGTTAGAGCAATCGACCCTGAAGCAACTTCAGGCAAAGTTTATATAGGATTTTCACAGCCGTTGTTCCAGAGCCCATGCATTTTCACACAACCAATAGCTTTAAAACACCTAACCTATAGATTTAAGCCAATTCATGTGTGTCACCCTCTGGGTGGTACGTGTCAGTTTCCTGATTTCTGTAATCTCTTATTTACACAAGCATTTCTGACAGCCTTCTGTTATCTCTCACATGCCTATGTGACTTATCACGGGTCATGCCCTGGGGTGGCAGCCCACATCCCGTTATCTATCTCCGGGCACCCTTATGTGTCAGTGTAGCCTTGTACCAGAGTTGAGTGGCTCTTACCCAGGAAGTTATAAGCAATGAAGTAATTAAACTTAAGTACTATTAAATTATCTCTCTCTTCAATCTTTGATTCCCTCTGTATTTTTCCCTTACAAAAGTTAAAACCTTGAGGTCATAAGTTACATAATCTTAAACCTAAATTGAGGCTATATATATATATATATATGACCTTTGATAAGTTATTTAAGCTACTAAACTTCAGTCTGCATATGTAGCAGGGATCTGATAACACCCCACAGGGGTTTGGCCTTTGTTTTTGTTTGGGGTTTTGTTGTTGTTTTGACAGGGTCCCTATTGTAGCCCTGGCTTGCCTGGAAGCCTCTCTGTATTTCAGCCTGGGTTCAAACTCATGATTCTCCACCTCTGCTTCCCAAGTGCAGGGATTATAGGCATGTACTACCATGTCTGGCCCTTGGGTTATTCGGAAACAGCTTGTTTTTATAAGAAAAACATCAGATTTTCTGGTTGCTGGGGTTATTGCATCCCAGTTCCTTGCTCCTCTGATAAAATCTTGGAGCTCGTATTGAATCAGCTGGCTCCCTTTGCCTTCCGGAAGACCATGTGTGCTGGATGACTTTAGTGTCAACTTGACACAAATGGTTTGAGGGAGCCTCAACTGGGGAATTTCCTTCATTGGACTGGCCTGTGGCCATGTCTGAAGGGCATCTTCTTGATGAGTGATGTGGGAGGGCCCAGCCCACTGTGGGTGGTGCCACCCCTGGGCAGGTGGGCCTGTGTTGCATAAGAAAGCGGGCTGAGCAGGGGCCAGGGGAGCAAGCCAGTAAGCAGCGTTCCTCCATGGCCTGTGCTCCAGCTCCTGCATCCAGGTTCCTGCCCTGAGTTCCTACCTTGGGCTCCCTGATGAACTGTGACCTGGGATATATAAGCTGAATAAACCCTTTCCTCCCCAAGTTGGTAGTGGTCCGAGTATTTTGTCACAGCAATGAAGAACAAACTAGGACACCATGCTTCCAGCTGGTACTGCTGTTTATACCGCTGTGCCTTCTTCAGAAGCTCTCAATGCAGCTGTCCAGATAAAACTCTCCATAGTGGTCTTTTCTTAATTCCTCAGTAGAGCAAACTTGAACTGCCTACACAAAGAAAAAAAAGGACAGAGGCATGGTGGTGGTCATAGGGACCAGACAGACAGCACACAACAGAAACAGCAGGGCAGCCGAAGGCTTTGCCCAGCCCAGAGGAAGCAAAACAGGATGGGGCCTACCAGTGGGCTCACCAAGCAAGCAAAACACCTGTTTACATAGCCAGAGCAAGAGTATGGGCATCACTCACAGCAAAGCTTTCATGCAAATGGTTTGTGTTTACAACAACCACAACATTGTCCTTTTTGTGCCTGTCCTCGTTACTTTCTATTGCTGACCAAAATCAACTTTGGTTTATTTGGCTTACAGCTCACAGTCCATCATCAAAGGAAGCCAAGGCAGGAACTCAGGGCAGAAACCTGGAGCACTGACCATGAAGGTACTCTGCTTCCTAGTTTGCTCCCCTGACCCCTGCTCAGCCTGCTTTCTTATACAACACAGGACCACCTGCCCAGGGGTGGAACTGCCCACAATAGGCTGGGCCCTCCCACATCACTCGACAATCAAGAAAATGCCCCACAGACATGGCCACTGGTCAATCCAGTGGTGGCAATTCCTCAATTGATATACCCTCTACCAAGGGCACAGTGCCTCTAAAGCAGTCCCTCTGCTAAATTGCCAGGTTAAGTGCTACTCCTCTGGATAGAAATGGTTACAGCCTGTTGGGGCAGCATGGGCCTTTAATACTAGCCCTGGGGAGAAAGAGGCAGGCAGAGCTCTGTCAGATTGAGCCAGCCTTGTCCACATAGTGACTTCACTATGTTATCAGAAGATACATGAAAATAGTAGGTCAAAAAAAACAAAAAGTTACAGGTTTATCCAGAGTTCTCCAAGGCTTTTGCTAGTCAAAAGTCCCATGTAGACAGATTGAAACACTCCAAATTATGGCTCTAACTTCAGAAGCTGGAGTGAACAGCTCTGATCATCATGCAGTTTCCTCGGGGCCTCCACAGAGTGCTCAAAATGGCTGATGCTGGCATTGGTAAGGGGTTATCTGACTGGGTGTTAGTCCTTTGGCAGCCAGGGTATCAAGGGGGAAATCCAACACTCCAATTAGGGAGCCAAATTGCCTCCCTGCCGGTGCATCTTTGCTTGTTTACAGGCAAGTGAGCATCAGGAGTGCTTACAGGATGAACTTAGAGAACTGATCATTAACACTAATAGTGGTTTGAACAGCACTTTCACAGTGCTCTACTCCCGCCGCAGGGAGAGCAGGGTCTACTCATATGTCCCCCGAAGAGAAACCAGTTCTGCTGTGGGAGAAATCTTCTCAGTCTGGATTTGTGCCAGCATGCAAAGCGCTACAGACCTCCAGCAGAGAGAGAGCCCTGGGCCAACCTTGCATGGGCGCTGGCTGCCACAAGCCTTGGGGCACACTAGCAGGCAGAGCCTCTGGGCAGAGGAGAGCAATTTCCAGGTACCCTCTCCCTCCAGATCCGGGAAGTCTTTTCCCTTGAGCCCTGGGTCTCCCTCCCTCTCTGTCGACGTGGAAGACTACTCTCAGAGTGCCAGAAATTGGTTGTGGGAGCTGTTTTGTAACAGGTCTGGAGTAGCTCAAGCTGGCCTCGAACTACCTATCTAGCGGAGGGTGCCTTGATCTGCTGATCGGTCTGCCTCCATCCCACGCGTGCCCCACCACTCCTGGCTGTTGAGTTTTGACGATAGCTGGTTTGGTGTGAGTCCCGGCTACTGTTTCCTCGGAACCCGAAGACCGGAACTCGCTTGCTTTTTCGAAAATAGTTTTTTTGTCGGAGGAAAAAAACCCAGCCTGGCGCCAGGGGTGTGCCCGGAGCAGAGTGGCAGCCGGACACACGCCCTCTTGTCGCCGCCTCAGCCCGCTGAGGGTGGACTGGGCTGGGCCGAGTGGCGGGAGCCGGCTGACGCAGAGCCGGGCGGCCAGAGGATGCTCCCGAGGGGCCTCTGGCTGGGCCGGCCGTCGCTGCTGCGGGAGACCGCAATCCGCCCGCCCGCGAGTCGGAGGCCATGGCAGCCCACGCCCCAGGTAAGGCTCCCGAGCCGCCAGCGGAAAGTTTGCGTCGGGCAACTTCGGCGGGAGAGAAAGCCGCGCGGTTCGCAGCTGCTTTGCGCTGGGCGACCGAACAGGTGGTGGCCCGGGCGGCGGGGCTCATCATCTCCCCGGAGAATCACCTCTCCGAGCGTTGGGGCGCATCACTCCCGGGCGGAGTATCAGCTCGCCAGGCGGTGGGGCGCATCACCCCCAGGTGCTTCACCTTCCCGCAGCCCGGGAGCATCACCTCCCCAGAGCACCATCTCACCGGCGCATCGCCTCCCGGGCGGCGGGGCACATCACCTTCCCGGGCGCAGCCCTCCCACCCCGCGGCCGCGGTCCTGCTGAGTGCCGCCAGCCCTGCGCTCTGCGGTCACTGCGCAGCTGAAGCGGGGGGAAGGGACCTGGAGGCTCTGCCCGCCGAGGTGGGCTGTCCTCACGCCAGCCTGGGACCCGGACTTTCGCTTCCCCCAGACCGCAAGCCGCTCGCTTTCAAACGCTGGCAGTTGGGTTCTGGAACCCGAGGCTATGGTGAATCATGAGGGTGTGCTGTAACAGTTGGGCTGACACAGTTTGTGTGGTGGCCTGTGGAACCGTTGCTGGAGGAGGAGGGAAGGAGAGAGGATGGTGCGCCCAGAAGAGCGGGGAGAGGGGGAGCCCTGACCGGAGAGGTGAGGGGAGAGCCTTTGAAACAGGTTGCCTGGCCCAGCTTTGGAGAGAGAGCTGAGTCTGCCGCACACACAGCACCCTCCCGATTGTGTGTCACTTTGACTTCCCATTTCTTTTGGCCCATCTCTACTCCACCTTTGGGTTCCACCCCCCGCCCCCCGCCGCCATCTCAATGACTCAGAATTTGGATTGATGCCAGAAGTATTTCAATACATTTTTTAAAAAATGCTTTCCTTAAATGTTTGAAAGCAAACAAGTTCATTTTGCTACTAATACCTCACAAAGGGGTAAATGCCTTTAAATGTAAACTGATGAAGTAATTTGGGAGTTTTTTAAAAATTGTACTTTAAGTATTGCCCTTTAGAATCAAGAACATTCCAAACACTAACACAACTCAACCCCTTTCTTGCCTCACATAGTATAAACACAAGTGTTTTCTGTTAAACCCATTTGACAATTCTGTATTGGTGGGAATAGAACCCAGGGCCTCAGGCTTGGTATGTAAGCACTCCATCACCAGGCTACATCCCTGACACTCTAACGCTTTGAGTAGCATTTTTAAATCCCAGGACTGCCTTTCCACTCTCAAATGATCCACACCAATGTCAAGCCTTTGTCTCTATTCCCCCATCTAATGCTGTGCAGGGTTGATACGATTGCATGCCTGCACCAAATTAAAAAAATAAATACAGTGGTGCTTATTCGGTCTAATAACAGGGACACTGGAACCAGCGGTTACTACTTCAGCTGTAGCTGATCAAGCTTCTTAACCAAGCCTGAGTTTGAACGATTTCATTTGTGCAATTTTAAGTCGACCATCCATGCCATAAAGACAGTTTGCAGAACTTTAGAAGTGAAGTTGTTTCTGTCATTTTATCCATCTGATAAAATACCAGCTATTCAGAGTAAAGCCAAACCTGCAGGTTCACCTCTTTATGTGCAGCTTTGAAATCTCAGGCCCCCTTAGGAGTTTCCTATAGGACTTACATCTTCTGCAAATCAGATTACCTCCCTATAGAGATAATTTTCACTCTAAGATCTCACTGCTTTGATATGAAATGCCCTGTGGCTAAATGCAAGTATTATTCCTATATGCCCCCCCCCCAGGATTCATGCCACCCAAAGCCTGTGAAAGCAGCTGGAGAAAAGAAAAAAAAATTACTTGCTCAGGAAGTCTTAACTTGCAAGGACTTGTCATAAGTACCATCTTTAATAAGTATTCCCAGTTATAACTGGTCTTTTCTGAAAGTATGAGTGTGACTTAATAAATGTGTGAGCATTTAATAACTTTGAGAAATATATGGTTCTCATTCTTTAGATGGTAGATGGGTAATTGTTAGTGTTATATGGCTAGAAAAAAATCTGGTTTGTTGACATGGATATGTTTAGTGTTGCAGAGTTGTTTTTTTAAAGAACACATCTTGTCTAAAGCATATACGCAAACTTGAGGATATTATTATCTTTGTCCACGGCCTGGCCTGGAATCCATGGCCTTGTCTGGTGGCCGCTTCCCTGCTGCCAAGGGCCCCGGGCTGGGTGGTTGTCAGGGCAATCCAAAGCTCCTGCTGCTGTTTGTGTGCACGGACATGTCTACAGTGCCTGGTGACTTGTATCTAAACAGAATGCTCTTGCTCTTGCCTAGTTGTGCCTTTCTTAAATTGGATTTTCTGTTGCTTAGATTGAAAAACTCCCTGATATGATTTTTGTGCTTTAATACAGCATTTAAATCCCTCAAAGCTGTTTTAACAATCTTGTTAAGTGCATTTTGCCAAGAAACTTAAAGGTCAAGTATGCCTTTTATGTTTTTTAACTTTTGTGTTTTTTAAATCTCACCACAAGATGTTAACTTAGAAATTGTTCTTTTCATCTGTGAAATGTGGGGAGCACAGGGTTCTTTGCCTCTTCCTCTTCCTCTGCAGCTGGAGTGTGGGCTCTGGTTTGGGCTTCAGGGCTCTCAGAGAGCACATGGCTGTGATGGTGATTGGTATTTGCATGAGAGAAAAGACCTTGATCTTTTGACTTGAAAGTAATTCTAGACCGGTTTGTCCACTAAATTACCACCTTCTCAGTATGTTGTAGGAATGAGTGCTTTTATTATTTTTTAAGAAGGTCTCACTTTTTTATCTAATATAATTTAGTAACGTTTGTGCTGTTTTATTGGAAACTAAGATAGTAAATCATTTCGTATCTTGGCAGATGAATATTTGTTGAATGAGGCACCTATGAAACTAAAACAGAAAGCCTGAGCTTGAGTGTTGGCTGATTTACTTAACATCGGCCATACGATGTCAGCATGTGTTCGGGCCAGCTAATTTAGTTGGTGTTGGACAACTGGGACTTTAGGATTGCCAGCTGGCCTGGTTCTGACATCACTCAGCTCTGTGAATTTGGCTAACATATTCAGCTGTATGGACCTGGTGTTTTGCCCTTTCAAAAATAAAGAGATTTATTTTCTTGATCTTAAAGCTCCTTCCCATTCTATGATTGTCATTTGTTATTTTAACAGAGGATGTGACATACCTTTGAACAGAATACTGTCAATTTCAGGAAATAGTGACTGAAGACTTTCATGTTGGGTCATCAGTATAGTGCTGCTTTCTCGCTGGGGAGAGTAATAGTATTCCTTTTACAGTTTGGACTTTGAATGCTTACTGAAGGCCCATGTGTTAAAGGTTTGGACCCAGATGGAAGTGCTCTTGGGAGGTCATGGGACCTATAGGGGACGGCCTGGTGGGAGGACACTAGGGGATTGGGGTGTGCCGGTGAAGAGTGATTGGGACTGTGACTCCTCCCCTTGTTCTTCTTGATGCCATGCTGTGAACAGCCTTCTCTACCACATGCTCTCTCTATGATACACTGTCCTGCCACAGTCCCAAAACAACAGGGCAAAGTGTCATGGGCTGAAATCTCTGAAACCATGAGACAAAATAAATGTTTCCTCCTTTAAAGTTAATTACATCAGAAATTTTGTCCCTGAACAGAAAGCTAGACCACGTTTCAAAAGAAATTTAAATGTATTAGTATGTCCTGTTTCACCACATTCTCTCCTCCCCCTTCTTGGGAGACCCACACATCCACGCCGTCTGAGGTCCCAGGGTTGACCGACCCACAGAATACCTTCTGTTTGGGTTTTGCATAGTTTATGACATCCCAGAGGGGGTGACTTACAAAGACATGAAACTCTGCCATCAGCGTGTCCCACACCCTTGCCTGCCTTTAGCTGCTCTGTTCCCAGTGCTCAATATGGTGACAGCTCCTCCCCTTCATGCAGCTAAGGTCAACTGATTGGGTGGGAGAGGTGATGGGCTTGGGCCTGCTTGACTCCCGCAGAGTGTGGGAAGGAGTCAGGACAATAGCTTCCATCACAGTGGTCAGCCAGAGGAACTTCATGTTACATGTCCTTACAGAACAGATTAAATCTCTCTCAATATTTTATTCTAGTATGTTCATCTATGAAGTGTGACTTATTCAAGAGTATCTATAATGGAACCCCAACTTCACTCTGGATATCTCCAGCTAACCTGAAGGCTGTAAGTTTACAGGGAATTAACAAAATAGAATATACTAGAAGAATCTGGTTTTAGATCCCACTTAACTCAGTATTATTTTGCTTATTTTATTTTTTAAACTTATACAAAGACAAATTATTAACAGGAAGTAATTTGAAGACTCTTGTTTATAGTGAGTGGGTCTGGTGACACCGTTCTGTCAGGTGCTGCTGAGGGAATGAGGTGACATCTTCAATCTGTTGGTCCTTTTAGAACAAACAAGGGCTTTGAGGACCCAAGGTCTTGATACAGTTTCCTGCGGTGGCCTAGAGTTTGATATGTAGGGCAGGGTTACCCATCTCCTTGCACCCCTGGGCCACTTCCTGGATAACTCACATGGTGGCACAGTAGAAGGGTTCATCTTGGTTGTCCTTTACTTGCTAATCACACACAAATGGTTTCCTTAGCAGAGAAATCAGTGGTCTAGACAAAGGACACTGAAAGATGAAAAGATGTGTCAGACACCAAGTACATTCTCTCCTTGGTCACCTGAGGTCCAAGGCCAGTGGCCTGTTCTTTTTCTCTTGCCTTTCTAAGTTACATGTTCTTCAAACCCCATCCGTCATCAGCTTCACTTGGTTTTTAAACAATACCAGCACTCTGTTCTGTGAATTATGTGTTGAAACCTTGAGGCATGGAATCCCATGCCCAAATATTTGCACTGAATTTTCCATATTGGCATACCTGTTGACAAACAGCTCTGTGAAGTGCTGTAGTCTGTGAAAGGGCCTTTCAGAGGAGCCATGGGAAGCTGTTGTGTCGTCTTGTTATTAGAATGGGTGGGTTTCTCCTAAGCATGTACAGAATCTATCGTAAGAACAGTGAACAGCAGAAGCATTGCTGTCATCTCTGCACTGGCTGCTGGAGAGCTGAGGATAAGATGTTGACCCACTTCTGACAAACGCAAGCTCAGGCCTGCATTCCACGCGTGGGTGGTTCCCTTGCTTCTCTCTGCTCCAGCTGCATTTTTGCACATCACCCATTTTTCCATGATCACTTTAATGGGGAAAGTGATGGGCTTTGAGAAATGTAAAAAATAGCACTTTGGTGTTTAAACAAATATACTCTAAGTAGCAATCATGGAAGTGTGGCAGACCCATTTATTTCTTGTTCTCATGGTCTCTCGTGGGCGCTTTGCCCACAAAGTGCCAAATTGAATTGCTGTAGGGATCTGACGGTAATGGTATGACTCTCTTGAAGAAACGTGGCAGTGCTTAAGTTATTCATTCTCCCTACACAGAGAAATGGATTCCTCTCTCTCTCTCTCTGTGTGTGTGTGTGTGTGTGTGTGTGTGTGTGTGTGTGTGTGTATGTGTGTGTGATGTGTGGGTGGATGCACTTGTGGAGGTTAGAGGGTAATCCTTGGTGTTGGGCCTCACCTTCCACCTATTTTAGGCCAGGTCTCTGTTGGCTGCTAGCCACACACCAGCCTGGTGGATTCTGGGAATTCTCCTGTTTCTGTCTCCCATTGCACCAGAATTGTGGACACATGTGCTTTACACAAGTTCCTGGGCTTTGAGCTCAGGTCCTCACATTTGCATGGCAAGTGCTCTACCCACTGAGCCATCTCCAGAGTCCTTTCCTTCTTCCTCCTATCCTCAGCAGATCTAAATCACCCTATTTTATTGCTGTCTCTACCATCACCACCTAATTAAAATAGGGTTGGTTCAACTGTCAGGGCCTATAAATCTTAGAGTTTCCAATTGCATGAACTCCTAACTGGTATCATTTGATTTGACAAAATTTTACCCAAAGGGACTAGAAAGCATTATAGTCTGAGATGTTTTTTAAGTGGCTCTTTAGGGGATGGTTAGATTTCTATCTGGAATTTACAGTATTAGTAAGACATTATTTACTAATGTGCAATAGAAGCAAGGTCCATTGAAGAGAATTTCTGTGAATAGATTTAAGGGCAGGAAATAAGAAGTGGTGACAAAGAAGCAAGAGATGGAGCTAAAGTTGACATTTCTGTAGCCTGTAAGTAGAAACAAGAAGTGACATAAAACACTGAACTTCAAATCAGGAAACTGACAGGGTCCCAAAACTTTACTGTGGCAAACTTCAGTGAGGAGATAGCTTGGAGTCTGGGGTATGCTTACTGGACCGAGTAGATAGCTGGTCTTGGTTGTATTTCCCCCATTTTCCCTCTTACCTGCTACAAACATAGCTGGTAATCTTATTATATTCAACTTTTTATAAAGATTGCATTACCAAAATCACATTTTGTGTGCCTAAAGATGTACTAGTATATTTTCTTTTTTAAAAAATATTTTATGTGTATGAGTGTATTGTTCATATGTATGTAAATGCACCCGCATTGTGCAGTGCCCACAGAGGTCAGAAGAGGGTGTGAGATTCCCTGGAACTGGAGTTATGGACAGTTGTTAGCCATCATGTGGATGCTGGGAGCCCAACCCGGGCTATCTGCAAGAGCAGTCAGTGCTCTTAACTGCTGAGCCATTTCTCCAGCCCCCAAAATGTGTGTGTTTTTAACCTTTAGGGCAGAATAGTAAATAGGAAACACACTGAATGTGACTAGGAAGCATGAGCTGCTGTGATTTTTTTAACAAACGTTTGTTGCTTTTCTGACTGTGTCTTCATGTGGGGCTCTACAATTTGTTAAACGTTTGGTGCATTAAGTTTCTTAGTGGTTTATCTTCTGAAATGGAGTCTTTCTATGTTCCTCTGGCTGGTCTCCAACTCTTAAGCTCAGGTGATCCTCCCAACTCAACCTCCTGAACATTTGGATTCCAGGTGTGTGCCATCGTGTTGGGCTTCTAAATGAGATACTTGAAGAGGAGGTTTTAAAAGCTGTTGATGAATAGCTGTTTTTTCTAGAGGTTGGCAGTAGTGTGACCATAAACCTGGAAAAAGAATTGTTTTAGAAAATGTTTTCTAAGCAAAACAGCATAGTTTGGGCTTTCTGAACCCTTGCTAGAGGATATTTGTGACTTACAAAAAGACCGTTTTTATTTTTAATTATGTGTATCTTTGGGGGGAAGTATGTGCACATGCGTGCAGATGCTCTCGGCATCCAGAGGTGTCAGACCCACCCCTGCCCCATCCCAGAGTTACAGGCACTTGTGAGCTGCCCAGTGTATTTGCTGGGAATTGAATTTGGGTCTTCTGGAAAAGCAACAACAAATGTCCTTAACCACTAATCCATCTTTCCAACCCTATCTGTGACATTTTATAGCCTGATAATACATTTCTGCAATTCTGCTTCCTGCTTTGAGGATTAAAAACAATTTTCACTTTTCCGGAAAAAGTTTTCTTTGAAACTTGTAAAGATCTTTCTATGGATTCATTATTGAAACCAAGATAAACAAGCTTTCAAATGAAGGCTACAGTTGATCCAGATCCTGCTCTGTCCTCTTCCCTCCTGCCCCACTCCCTGCTCCACACCTATATAACCCACTGTCCCATGTGTCCCTTCCTGCTGGTGATTATGCATTTCTTAGATAGCAGCCTGCCCCCATTACTCTGCTTAGCCCATTAGCCACTCCCTTCCACCCCACTTGAGTTTTGTTCAGTCTCTCAAATTGCTGCAGGCAGAATGAGTTTTGACTTTCTTTACCTACAGCACTTATGTCATTGGACCATGCATTATATTTAGTTGTGTTCATGACTTTCCCACCTGGATTCTAATAACCATTGTGGTCAGAGTGATTCCTTTTCCATCTTTGATCACCTCCACCCCTGCACAGTAGGTACATGATAAATGTTGGTTAGATGGACGAGTGAAGGATTCCTTAGTGATGTCATCCTTTCCGGTCTTAACTTCTCGATTTCCTCTTCTCCAGTTAATCCAGTGGAGGGAAATTTGACGCATTCATTTGTACCTTTTGTGATATTAGCCAAATACAGTTTATTTTTTTAAATTAACCAAGATAATCCTGTTCCTCTGTCATCTACTATGGGCAGCTTCCAAAGTCAAAGTAGCACCAGTTTTTTAGTTTTGCAAGTTAATGTGGGTCTGGCCTGGAGGTGTTATGTGTCACTTGAGCTCGTATTCCATTGAATATTTCATTGAATGTAGCACATGGCTGTGGGCTGTGCTGCATAGACCTTACCAGGAGCCACATTCCAGCTAAAATCTGGTAGAGGTATGGAAGTAGGAAAACCAGATTCCAGTGGAAATTTAGATGTCTTTTCCATAATCCTGTTGGCCAGAAACAAGGTAGCTGTGTTTTGGCAATCAGTAAATTTCCAAGGCACTCCAGGTGCTCCTTTGCAAGAGATATTTACAGGGAAACACCTCTTTTTTTGGTCTTTTTGAGACAGGGTCTTTCTGTAGCCCCAGCTGTCCTGGAACTCACTATGTAGACCAGGGTGGCCTTGAACTCACAGAGATCCACCTGCCTCTGCCTCTGCTGGGATTAAAGGTGTGCGCCACCACAGGGAAACACTATTTTTTCCTGAAAATATAAAAGTTAATGATGGCATTGTAGCATTTTTAATTTGGCTGGAACAGGAACATTTGACACTTTGCTGGGTTCATCAGCAGCAGCCCTCAGGGCTGTAACTTAATAGGAAAGGGTGTAGTCTCTCTGATGTACTCTAAGCTGAAGAAGAGAGAGAAAAGCATTGTAATAGTTCAGTTAGCATTTGAGGCCAGAATTCAAGCTTATGTGACAAGCACAGCTGAAATAAGATGCTGACAATGCCATTTTAAGGAACAATTTCCTTTAGAAGAATTGTGATGAGTAGATATGTGAGTGATAGTAAACATTTAGAGAGATACCGTGAATTTCTAGTATATAAGTGTGGTATTACTGTGTCAGCATTACAATTACTTGAACAAAAAGCCTGACTTCTTAAATTTAGCTTTTAAGAGTGGGTCCAAACCTGAAGGACACTCGTTCCCCCAGATGCCTCTGGAACTGTCTTGTTGGAACCAGCATCTCTTGAAGTGTGTCCTTGAGTCAGGCCCCACCCATGATTTTATTCAAAATGGTTTCATTAGCTTCAGCTGGAGAAGTACAAGCTTGGCTCCACCCTAATCTAAACAGACCATCCTGCTTTTTTATCCCTAGTTGTAGAATATCTCATTCACCCAAGGCCACATGTCTTCCCCAATCTTCTCTGTGTGCAATAGAGATGGGTATGCTTTGGTATACTAATTCTCAAGCACACCTACATTCATTCATTATCTCTTTAGGTAGAGTACCAAATTGAGGTTGTTAGGAAATAAGATCAGGTATCTGGGTCACAAGATACAAGAGCACATGGTTTTGCTGGGGTTAACTAAAAGTCATTAGTCCAGATTATGTCCATTTTATAAAAGTCATCCTTACATAAAAGTTTAATGACATTTCATTAGCTTGTTATAAATATGGCCCCCAAACATGAAATTACAGATACTTAGGCTGTTAGTTGAAGGATATTGTGTCTTGGAATAAAATCTATAAAACCAAAAATAATCTACTGTAAGCCAGGGTATGTTCAGAGAGATGCATCAGCATGATTGTGTATATTTCCTGTCCACATTTGCTCAGTCGCATATTTTTCCTTATGCATGCTTTTTCTTTTTGATTTATCAGGCATGGTTATTGCTGTTGATCAGTATTAAATGGGTAATTTTGAGATATTAGAAAAGTTTTCTCTCACATTTCTTTTCTATTTATGCTTCAGAACAATTATTATTTCACCTAATGGGATGGCAAGTTTTCCATCAATACTAGTGCACCCTTGAACTCAGATACTCCATAGCTGTGTCAGTGAAATGTTAATAAGGCTTTAATGAAAGGCTTGCTTTAGAGAACTAACCTATGTAATAAGCGCTTATACGCTATACTTGAACTGTATGATAATATTGATACAAACATGAGCTGACCCTGCCTGGCAGTGTCAAAATATGAGAGACCGTTGTTCATTCTCAGGAATTGTCGCCCTCCGAAGGCTTACTGTTTTCATCCCTCACAACAGCACACTGATCTGCGTTGGTAAACATGTATTAGCCAAAGTTAGTAGAAGAAAAGGTTAGTAGAAGAAAATCACTTTAGCTGTGCTAGAAAAGGCTGTCTCTCTTAATGGGGGAGAGGAGTATAGTGTGAGCCAATCCTGGCTTGGGGCTGTGTGCAAAGGATCTGGAGTTTGAGTTCACCTACAAGCCTTGTGAAGATAGGATTCCAGAACACTCGTATTGCAGGCCTGAGGGGAGGTGAAGTGTGGAGCCATTACATCACAACAGGACTCTCAGGCTGAAGCAGGGCACTGTTTTGTTATTGGAGCAGTACTTTTAAAAAGGAGTTGACGAGTCACTGATACACATTGGGTCTTAGTTACTTTTCCTGTTGCTGTGATAAAATACCCTCACAAAAGACATTTAAGGGCGAAAAGATTTATTTTAGCTCATGTTTGAGGAGACCATCATCCTGGCAGGGAAGTCATGGTGGCAGGAGCATGAGGTGGCCGGTCACATTGCAGCCATAGTCAGGAAGCAGAGAATGATGAACACTTGTGCTCTGCTGGCTTTCATTCCCACCCAAGGAATGGTCCCACCCATAGTTTTAAGATGGGTCATCTCACATCAATTAAACTAATAAAGATAATCCTTCACAGACAGAATCAGAGGCTAAATAATCCTTTCCAGGTGTGGCTAGAGGCTTGTCTCCAGGTTGACTCCAGATCCTGTCAGCACCGGCCATTAGTGAAGGCAAATGAAATGTTGAAGGTTCATATGGAGGTGAGTAAGGAGCTGAATTTTTGATTTATTTAATTTTATGTGTATGAGTATTTTGCCTGCATGTATGTTAGTGTACCCATGTCATACTTTGACAGAAGAAGCCAGAAGATGGTGTTGGATTCCCTAGAACTGGAGTTATGGTTTGTTGTTAACCACCATGTGAGTGGTGAGTGCTGGGAACCGAACCCTGATCCTCTGGAAGAGCAGTGTTCTTAACTGCTGAGCCATCTCTCCAGCCCCAAGGAGCTAAATTTTTTTTAAGTTTTATAAAAGAAAGCAAATGAAAACTGAGTTTTGGGTTTTGTTTTTTAGAGAGTCTTATGTAGTCCAGGCTGGCCTTGAACTTCCTATATAGCCAAAAATTACCTTGAACTTCTGATCCTCCTGCCTCTCCCTCGTTGAGTGCTAGGATTATATACACATACCATCACACCAGGTTTATGCCATGTTGGGAATCAAGATAAGAGCTTTGTGTGACTGAACTGCATCCCCAGATTCAGATATTTACATTGAAATACCTGAGACAGTATCATGAGAAAGAATGTCCTTGTATAATATGTTGTATCAGAGCAAGGAAACCCATCTCAAGACTGGATAGGCAGAGTTCGGCTTAGTTTAAGAAACCATTTGTACCTGTTCTGGCTGTTCTCTGCTTTTCCAACTATGTGACTCCTATGTTACTAGAGGAACTCAAGCAGATGCTGGAGAAGCCACATATGGGAGAAGACCAGTGCTGAAGAGCCACCAATGTCCATACCTTAGAAGCCTGCTAAGTGAACGCGTCCGAACCGAACCGGAAGCAAAACCCTCTTTCCTCCTTAAATGTCTCTCCAGCACCCTCTATTAACAAAGCTTCAGAGCTGTTGAGTAGAAGAAAATTATTTAAAGGCCCAGAACCATTTTGACAGAGCAATCTAAAGGGCTAAATGGGAGCAGCTAGCAGCACATTGATAATCATCACCTGAGGAGTAGACCAGCCCTTGTGCAGTACCACAACATAACAGCTGCACTGGAACTGTGGCCAAGCCATCCAGGCCAAGGGAGGAAGAGAGACAGAGCTAGACATGGTACCACTAGTAAAGGAATACAGGTTTACCAGGACAGAAATGAAGGAGGAAGCACATGGCTATTCCAGGACATGGGATATAGCACAAACATGGATTGAATGAGACTAGACATCTCAAACAGTATATGAGACTTACAAGCAGAATCAGAGGATGGGTGGCTCACTGGAAAGCTTAGAGGTTCATTTGAAAAGGGATCTAGAAGCGGCCTGTGTCAAAGTGAAGGGTCCTTGGTCCCTAAGGAGCCTTTCACTTTTCGTGTTCTCTGAGGGTCCTTCGATATCCACCTCTGATATCCACCAGAAATCTAGAAACCACTGAAATGTTAGAGACTGATAAACCTGGGTGCCTTGCAAAAGATTAGGCAGCTGCTATTCAGCTTTTCCTCTGCCCACTCCTTACTGTCTTGCTGAACAAGAAAAAGCCTTGTGTTGTTTACAATGCGGTGACTATTTAGTGGGAGTAGTTTTGTTGTTAGCCTTTTATTTTTATGCAAATACTAATCTCTGCAAAAGAAAGATTTGAGCTTAAGATGCTGGGTTTTGCCTGGAGCACCACAGCCTTGCTAGTCATAACCACTGCTCTAGCTGGGCTGCTCGGCTGTCAGCCCATAGCCTTGCTTGTGTTTGAAGATTCATTTAATTAGTTTATTCTATTTTGTGAGATTGTGCTTGTTAGGGTCTGTGACTCGGTGGGTCTCTTCAGGAGAACAAATGCATGAGTATGGAGATGCAAAATCAAGCAGAGTTTTATTAGGTCAGATAGCTGGGGCCGACCGTCCTTCCAAGACACGCAGGTCTGGTTGGAGCGATCGACCCCGAGGCAACTTCAGGTAGAGATTATATAGGCTCCCACATCCATTACACAAAAGCCCGCGCTTATACAACCAATAGTTTCAAAGCAAGCATTTCATAAACCAATAACTTCAAAACAAGAAAAAATGTTACAACTCCCTTCAGGTGTCTCAATCGGGGAGGGATGGGTGGTATGTGCCTGGCGTGACCCTTCCCTGTTATCTTGTGTAAGCAGACATGTCTATGTGACATGACACAGATCAGACAGGTCAGGCTCCGGGGGCTGCAGCATTTGCCCCTATCTCCGGATGCCTGTGTCTCCAGTTGAGTTAATTGGTTACAAGCAGTAAATTCAACCAAGCAGTAAATTCCTCTTTCCCTAACAGTGCTGACATTTAATTAGTGGAGGTGGAATTTATGCTAGTGACTATGCACTGTAATCAACAGTCCTTGTTATGCCTACCATTGTATGAAAACATCAAAGTCGAACCTCTCAGAAATGATAAAACCCGAATGTGCCTTTCACACTGAACTGGCACTCTCTTATATTTATAGGTAGTTACTTAAACTTGCTAGACATTAGACACACTCTTTCATAGGCATAGCAGTGTTCATTAAAATTATTAATCTTTTCACATACTAAGCTTTCAAACCTTAGAAAACAATTTTGTGATCTACACATTGTACCCTGCTTTTCAGGGCACTTCCCCATTCTTTTTTTGTTTGTTTTTTTGAGACAGAGTCTCACCCTATAACCCTGGCTGTCCTGGAGCTGGCTATGTAGACCAGGCTGGTCTCTAACTCAGAGATCTGCCTGCTTTTGCCTCCTGAGTGCTTGGGATCAGCACCACCACCAAGCCTGGCCTGAACTTCCTGATTCTTTATCCATGTGGTTCAGTGGTTGTTCATCTTATCAGGACTTGACCTTCATTCCTCTGGTCACCTGACTTGGGACTTAGAATTGAGTCTGGGATTCCCAAGTCTATTAGCTGCTCTTTTGAATAATGGAGTCATCTTGGAGCTGTTGTGTAGTGACCATTGTTCACTGTGTGATCAGGAAAGTATACAGGATGCTGCTGATGTGCAAAGAAGAGGATAAATGAGAGAAGACTTTCTGCCCCAGCAGCACACTCTGGTCTCTAATTCTATGCATTCCTGAGACTTAATTTAATCTTTCTATTTAGTCCCCTGAGAGACATCCTGTGTCCTTAAATTTCCATTCTTGCATAAGCTAACTTGAGCAGATATTTGTCCCTTTGTCCAAACAGTAAATATACAGGAAATGATCCTTCAAACCTAGAGGAAAAACACCAAGGTTTTAGAGAAATAGACAAAGGACATGTGTGATTCATAAAAAGAGAAGAAAAATGTGAATAAATGTGAAAAAGAGCCAGCCCACTAGTCATCAAAGACGTTCAGAGACAATAGGATAAAGACCAAACATTTATTTTTTTAAAACAAAATCAAATAGACAAAAACAAATACTTGTGTTAGTTACTAGCTTATTGCTGTGATAAGAGATCCTGACAGAAAACAAGTTAGGTAACAAAAGGGTTTATTTGGTTCCAGAGAGACAGAGTCTGTTATGGTGGGGAAGATCTAGCCACAATCAAGGAAAGCAGGGGACAGAACAGGAAGCTGACAGGTGACATTTTTATCCACACATAGAGGGATCAGAATGTGGGGAGAGTCTAGAAACCCTCAAAGCCTGATTTGTGAGTACTTCCTCCAGCAAGACTCCGCCACCTAAAGGTTCCATAACTCCCCCAAACAGCACTGCCAACTATATAAACACTTGAGCCTATGGGGGACATTTCTCATTCAAACCAACATATTCAAAGCAGAAAGCAGAACATGTTAGAAACTGGCCGCTAATGAGGGTGTAAAGTGATAGTGTAACTCCTGGTCCCAACAGGAAACAGATGGCCACTCAGATTAGCATAATCACAGGAGAGTTTACAGAGACAGCAGGGATGGTACAGTGACCCAACACTAGTCTGGGGGGCTGTGAAGGGCAAGGAGAAGAGGTGAGGGCCAGGGCCCTGACGTCAGCAAGGTCAGGGTCACCCAGGCACTCAGGAATTGCTCATCATTCCTTTAAACATTAACATTCCCACGGTCATTCAGACTGAAATTGCAAAGTTCTAGTTCAGGTGCTCAACAAAGAAACAAAATTTTCAAAATGGAGCTTATACACATTTTATGTATTTTTAATAACAGCAGTCATTGGATTTGGCACTCTTTCTGCTTGACAATAATAATATATAACCATAGCTAATACTCTGAATATGCCAAACAGGATTGAAAGCTTTTTCTCCCTCAGTCCCCTCACTATAATACTAGAACAAAGTGTTTAAATTACCCCTATGCCATTAACTGATCCAGCAGCTGAGGCACAAACCCAGTCTGTGATCTCTAAGACAAACAACCCAATAACTGGTCTATTTTGTTGTGGAGGGATGTCTCTTACTTTGAAAACAAAACAAAACAAAACAAACATTATCTCTTCAATCACAAAGATGGCCTAGCTTGTATTATTATATCAGCTTATGTTGAAATAGCAACATTAGAGTCTCACATTTGAGCGGCTGAGGCCACGGTCGTTGCTTAGTCCATGAGGTGTGGTGTCTAAAATCTGGAGGGTTCCTGGAGAGCTGCTGGTCCTTAGTCAAAGATGGAGGTCTGGAAACGCTGGTCCTGATGTCAGCAAAGGAGTCAGCAGCAGCAACAAGTAAATCAACTGGTGGGCAAGCGGGAAGGCCAGGCAAGTGAAGGGGAAATACTGTTTCTTCTGCAGTGCCTTTTTTTTGACTCAGCTGCTCTCAGAAGGCGGTGGCCACATTTGGGCAGGTTTTCCCACATCAGTGAAGACAATGGGACAATTCTTCAGCTGCGGCCCTGCTCAGGTGATTCTAATTTGTGGCAAGTCGACATTAAAACCCACCCTCGCAAACCCGTGCTTGTTTCATGTTTAGGGTAGAGAAGGTAGCATTTTTCAAAGCCTCTTTCGGATCCAAAATGACAAGCAAATTGATGAATGAAATTCCAAAGAAACTGCACATTTTCCTCCAAGAGAAGCAGTTGGCTTTACAAGGAAGAAATTAATTTATTAAGACACTTTAATTTTTCATAAAATCAGATGTTAGTGTGACTTCAGATATAAGACTATTGGGGCAGGAACTTCAGAAAACAGTTGGGGCCCACGTGGTATTTCTAGCAAGTTGGTATTTCTAGCAGCTAAACTAGTATATAGCTGTCTTTCCTGTCACTTAAGTTCAGTCTTTCCCTGCCATCTCACATTGTAGTTAATCTTTTTATTTGTTTATGCGCATTTGTATGTGTTGGTATGTACATGTGAGTGCAGGTGCCCAAGGAAACCAGAAGCATCCAATCCCCTGGAGCTGGAATTATAGGCTGTTGTTAGCCCCGTTGTAGGTGCTGGGAACTGAGCTCACATCCTCTGTATGAGCAGTATGTGCGCTTATCACTGAGTCATCTTTTCAGCCCAAAGTTATTCTTTGGAATTCATATAAAATAATGTATAGTATCGTAGCTCTTGAATTCTGAATGGTTGGCCAATGGATGAAAATGTGATTTAAAAAAAATTTGGGGTGGGGGATAGCCTACCAGCTGGACTGGAACTCATTATGTAGACCAAGATGGCCTCCATCTCACAGAGATCTGCCTGGCTCTGCCTCCTAAGTGCTGGGATTAAAGGTGTGCACCACCATGCCCAGAAAAAATGTGATACTTTTTAAAGAATAATTTATTACAACTTTATACATGAGCTCATGTGGCCTTGTTGCACAGGCATTACACAGGTATCATCTTTCATAAATGAGGAAATTGAAGCCTAGGAATGTTAAATGAATCACCCACACAAAATTAATAAATAGAACCAGAACCTTAGTCCAGTACAAATAATGAATTTTATACTTTCAATCAGCTATCTTGCTATCTTTTTTCTCTTTTATGAAGCACTGAAATAATAAATGAAACGGAAACCCACAGTTAATCTTGTGAGGGAAATCTGCTTAATTCTTGGCTAGTAAAAATGAACAAAACAAGTAGCAGGAGAAAGCAGCTTGTGATCTCATAGCACTGGACTTTCACATCCCGGCTTCCTTTCTATTTTCTTTTCTACATCCGTCTCTATTGGCGTCTCAGCTCCAGCATCCTTACCAGCCCTATTCCTACCAGTGGATTCAATGACTTCATGACCATTGATTGTATCAGACAGACTCTTGTTTTTTTTCCACAATTTATAGTATGAGTTCAGTTAGACGGAACATTCTGTGCAGTGTGGAACCCTGTGTGTCATTTTTGTTCTGTATTTTAACATTTATAGTTCTGGATTTGAAACCCAAAGTGTATGGGTTAGTTTTCTTTCTCCCCATAGCATATTTTAGTTTAGACTGATCTGACCACCACTTAGAATCATGTAGGTTTTGCCCTTGCTTGAGGGTCCTGCACATCTACGGTGCATTGATACTGTGAAGCAGTAAATTCAAGATGCTTTTCTGGCAGGTGACTAGTAATGTATCTAAGGTAGGGGACAGACATTTAAATTTATTCAAGTGTGCCTCGGGGTCAGTGCAAAAGTTCTAGCTATTGCCACACTGCAAAGAGTATGTATTATAGTCAACTCCAAATTTGTTTGGAGAATGGGTCAAAGTGAAAAAAAAAAAAGTAGGCCGGGCATGGTGATGCATGCCCGTAGTCGTTGCATAGTTATTAAGACCAAAAATAAAGGTAAGAAAGGAACATCTGTTGGAATCTTTGTACGTGCATTATATTCAAGGCACTTCTTTTTGTAAGTGGCAACTTTGCGGCCTTTATTGCACTGAAAAAAAATTATCACAGTAGAAACAAGACTGTGAGCCATTTTAGTTAATAGATTTTGAAACATTAGAAGCAAAATTCTGGGGAAATAATGAGTATGATTTGATGTATGGTTCAGAAACTTTAAAGGGTTGCCTCTGGTGTCTAGTGGATGGATCTACAAAAATTTCTTTCTTTCTTGTTTAAGAGTTAGCTTTAACTAATTAGTTTAGCAGGAATCTATCAGTTTGCAGTTGTAAACACAGAAATTTGGTCCTGTGATGCCGCACTGCCCTAGTATCCTAACTGAAAGGCAAGGTACAGTTGTGGATAAGCTGGCAAGAACCCATCTGTGGAAATGTAGCCCTGTTCCTCAAATTTACACACATTTCCATAGGAGATGACGTGGCAAAGTGACATTGGAACTTTGCAGCTGTGTTTCTCATTTTGCTCTGGTGATGCATACTGTCAGGTAACTCATCCTGTTTCCCTGGGCAGCAAATGAGAGATTACTTTGATTTGGACCAATGAGATGGCTCAGTGGTCAAAAGTGCTTGACCTGAGTTCAATCCCTGGAACCTACGTAACGGTGGAAGGACAGAACTAACCCTATACATACCCATATGTGTACGCATTTATACACACTCATGCATATGTACACATACAACAAATAAAATATAAAATATAAAATTAAAGAGAAAAGAGAAATTGCTTTGACTGTCTCCAAGTTCAGCAGCATTTTACTTGTGTGTTGGCGAATCTCACATTTCTATGTCTTCTCTGGAGACTTTGATCTTTGTATTCTGAAGCTAAAATCATTAGCCTTTAGTGAAATTTGATATCAGAAATGGTCGTGTGAGAGAATCTTCTTTTCCTGCTCCTCTGCTCATGAGGAGTCCTGGGGCTGCTCTCAGCCCTTACTAAGAGGCTGCATTTCTTGTCTGGTGCTCTCAAAGATCCTCCCCTGCCACGGACATCTTTCTGTTAGGTAGTAAGCATGAATCTGGTCAGCCTGACCGTTCCTGATATGGCTGTGAAGGAGACAGCCATTGCACTGCACTGTAATGGCTTCCCTCACTTACATCACCACATCTCAACCTCTGCTGCTTCCTCTTTTGTTTTTTTAGAGAGTCTCATTGTATGGCCTCAGCCTCCCAGTGCTGGGATCGAAGGTGTGAGCCACAACACCTGGCTAGCTTCTGCTTTTTAAAAAAATTTAATTAAAACATTTGATTTTTATTCTATGTGTGTATTTTGCCTGCAAGTATCTAAGTGCACCCGTGCATGCGTTGCCTGAGGAGGCCAGAAGAGGGCACCAGATCTCCTAGAACTGGAGTTATAGGAGGTTAACCACCATCTGGATACTAGGAACTGATCCCGGATCCTCTGGAAGGCAAGCCAGTGCTCTTAATCACTGAGCCATCTCTACAGTCACTGCTATAACTTGATATTTCATAATTTGTCTGTGTACAAATATAAATGAGTGCATATTTGTATGTGTGTGGAAGGGGGTGTCAAAGAAGGGGCAGTTTAAATAATGCCCAAAAGTATTTTAGGAATTATGTCAGTGTTTTCCTAATAACTCAAAAAAAAAAAAAAAAAAAAGGTTCCCTAAAGGCAGTGTAGAGTCACTGGAATAAGAAACACTATTATCAGGGCTGGATAGATGGCTCAGTGGTTAAGGGCACTTGCTACTCTTGCAGTGGACCCAGATTCAGCTCCCAGCTGAACCCACACTGGGTTGCTCAGAGAGCAGCCTCTAATTCCAGTTCTGGGGCATCTCACATCCTCTTCTGGCTTCTGAGGGCACTGCACACATATTGTACACACACTCAGGCACACACATACAAATAAAATAAAATAAATCTTTAAAAAGAAACACTATTGCCTAAAAGTTTCAGAAGACTGACAGTGCCTTTTATCTTGAGTTTTCTCAGGGAGTTGGGCAAAGCAGCTGTGAACTTTAAGCCAGGCTTGGTTGCAGCCTCAACCTTTGTAGCATGTTGAAGACTGGATGGTTCCAAGACAGTGGTTTTTTGAAGTCACTCTTGGGGAAGAGCCCCTTTCTATGTCTGCATTTATGATGCTTAGCTGGGAAAGTTCCCAAACTGGAATTGATTGTTTTCAGAAGAATTTATATAGAACACCAAAGTGCATATTTTTACTTGAAAAGAAGAAAAGACTTATCTGAAGGCTAGCTCTGTAGTTCAGTCTTATCCGAAGGCTAGCTCTGTAGTTCAGTCTTATCCGAAGGCTAGCTCTGTAGTTCAGTCTTATCCGAAGGCTAGCTCTGTAGTTCAGTCTTATCCGAAGGCTAGCTCTGTAGTTCAGTCTTATCCGAAGGCGAAGGCTAGCTCTATAGTTCAGCAAACTTGATTGTCATCAGCCTGCCAATGCATCATATGCTGATATCCATACTTTGGATCTAGTCATAAGGGGAGCTAATGAAGCCACATTAAAAGTGTTAGCTACTTGGAATTTTTATTTATTTTATAATCTTTCATAATACAGTATGATAAATATATTTTCCAGATCATTTAGCTCAATCACTCCTTCATAGTCCCTTCCAGCTCTTCAATAAAAATGTATTAGCTGAGTTGACTGTTACTGTAGACATGACAGGGTTTGAAGAGGGTTCTGGCAGAAGTTTAAATCTCAAGAAAATTGGGTCAAATTATGATCTGGACCTTAATTTTTCATATTGCTTACTTAGAAAAGATTTGCTTGAAAATTTCCAACAGACTTCTAATGAGCTCCTTTACTTTGAAAATAGTTATGTGCAGGGCCTGATAGATGGCTCAGCAGTTAAAGGTACTTGCTACCTACCAAGCGTGATGATTTGAGTTCAATCCCTGGGAGAATACTAACTTCTAAAAGTTGTTCCCTGACCGCTACACATGTGCTATGGTACACATGCATGCCCCCCAAAATATATAAATGTAATAAAGAATTTAAATATGTGTAGTTATTTTTCTATAATTAAATGGTTAATTTTATTTTGTTCTTTGAATTGATATAAAAAGAAATAATTGTGAAATTATCTCGATATATTACTATGCATTCTCTGTTGAGAATATAGTCAATCAGCTATTCTCTATCAGGATAGAGTTGTGCCAGAATAAATAGGCTGGGCATTAATCATCTCTGAAGGTTGCTTAAAATTTAACTATTGTGTGAAAAACTATTGATAGTCCTTGACTTTCTATACACCAGAAAACAAAAGAATACCTCTTCATTTGGGGGAAAACAGGTAAAAGATGATGATATATCAGCGGTGATACAGGAACGGAATTGAATCATGGCTCACAGTGGAATTTGAAGCTATCTTAAGTACTGAGCTTGGCTTGGTTTAGAATATGAAATCAGGAGAAACTTGCTTGTAGTTTCTGTGCTCCCTAGCTTTGTTTGTGCCTCCTCTTTGCCCTCTTCTGTCTGAGTGCATCATATGACTGAGCATCTTGGGCTTTAAGCAATGACTAGACGGGAAACTCTGCAGCCTGGCCTTGTCCATTTTCTGCTGCTGGAAGTGAATACACAAGCTGGATAACATAGAATAAAGGGTTATTTGGTTCAGTTCTGGAGGCTGGCAGGTCCATGGCTAAAGGAGTTGTACCTGGTGAGGGCCTTCCTGGTGGTGGGTCCTTCCTGCAGCATGCCAACGACACTGCATGCTAAGAGGATGCACACCAGAAGCAAAGCCCAAACTGGCCTTCACGGCAAACCCATCACAAGATGACCTGGTAATTCACTAATCTATGAATGGTTGAACACCACCCTCACAGCCCAACTACCTTATCAGCCCCACCTCTTAATCCTGTGCAGTGGATTTAAATGGCAGCGTGAGTTGGGAGGGACATTCAGCCTTTGCTCTTTGTTCCAGATGTTAAACATTTGTTGCTCTGAGCATGCTGTCTTAGATGAGTGTCTAAGGCCTTTTCCTGTTGCAGTGTTGGAAAAAAGCTGACTCTAAAGTCCTGGGATGTACTCTCCTATAGAACATTCTCTGCTGGATCCTGTGAGTAATATTCAGGGTTCTACAGCTTGGTTTTGTCAGTTTCTTCAAGGTTTAGCCCTAGTGACTGTGCTTGCCCCAAACTTATGCCTCTTATTAAAATCACATTAATATGAATTATACTCCTGAATGTTTTCTGTTCTTTGCAGGGCAGTGCTTTCCTGGTATTGTATCTTGGAGATGCCCAATAGTCAGAAAGTGGCTTGTGGATAGCACATGTAGGCTGTGAAGAACAACCCAGCTCCAGTATAAGGAAAGCAGCTTTCAGTGGTTAAATGGTAGAAGGAGACATGTTGGCTCCAGTTTTAGTTCATCCCTCTGGGCCATGGTACCCATGTCTGTGAGAGACAGAACTGGGCAGCTGACAGTCTGGGGAGCCTGAGGGCCAGATGCACACAGCATTTTCTTTCCTTACTGGTGTCGAATGCCTGTGACAAATTCTACTCTCCCAGATTTTGTGAGCAGCTTACATTTTCCCCTTTCTGGTTTAACACGTTACTGTGGTAAAATGACAGATCCACATGTTAAAACCCATTTTATGCTGATGTGGTGGTGCAAGCCTTTAACCCACTCAGGAGGCAGAGGGAAGCTATCTCTGTGAGATCGAGTGATCTAGTCTACATAGCAAGTTCTAGGCTGGAGCTACCAGGAGACCCTGTCTCAAAAAAAAAAAAAAAAAAAAAAAAAACAAACAGCTGTGTTACACACTGTGTGTAACTGGGTTCTTGGTCACTCGGTGTCCGTCAAAAAAAAAAAAAAAAAAAAAAAAAAAAAAAAAAAAGATCAGTCTGTGATCACCCATGTGATGCATGGGGGAACCCACATGATTTAAACATGGCCAGCTTTTTGGAACTGAGACATGGCTGGAATTTCCTGGGTTTCTGACACCCTAATGGTAGATTAAGTCTCAGAGGGGCTGACAAAAACCTTCATTCCTACCCTCAGCTTTGGGAACAAGATTTATTGACATGGACTCGACATGCAAGGCTCATAAGTCCTCCATGAGCAGTTTGTTTTCTTGGTTCTTGTGGTATTGGAATTGAACCTGGGACCTCACATGTGCTAGGCAAGTGCTTTACCTCTGAGCTAAATCTCTAGATTTCATTTTTTAACTTTTATTTTAGGCAGGATCTCATTTCATTGCCCAGGCTGGACTTGAACTTGCAATCTGCCTGCCTCAGCCTCCCAAACACAGGTCTGATTCCATGGGGATTTTGTTTATGATGTATGTGCATGGTGTACTCACACGTGTGGGTATGAGTGCACATCCATGGGCAGAGGACACAGGAGGACATCGGGTGTTCTGCTCTGTTACTCTGCACCTTATTCTTTTGAGACAGGATCTCTCACTAAACTTGGAGCTAGGCTGGAGACAGTAAACCCTGGCAATACTTCCCATAGTGGGGTTATAGGTTCATGTGACCACATCCAGCTTTTTCTATGGGATCTGAGCTCATGTTGCACTAAATTTTCCCCTTCCCACCCTCTGGGAGACTGGCCCTCAGTCACCGGGTCTCCGGGTTCTGACACTGGTTAATAAAACTGACCTAACACAGTTCTATTTGAATTTTGCATAGTTTATATGACATTTGGGAAGGGATGACTGACAAAGAAACGACTTCTCCTAACCCATGCACCATTCAAGCCCTGTGCTGCGCCCTTTGCTGTGGGAGTTCTGAGGCTCCACCCCTTTTCCCAGGGTGCCCTGTGTCGCCCACACTTGCACCCATCGCCCATGCTTTTCAGAGGAATGAGTAATTTTGGGGCTACAGCTCATGTCCTCAAGCTTGTGCAGCAAGCATTCTTCTCCACTGAACCATCTCCCCAGCCCTTTTTGGCACTTTTAAAAAACCAGGTTTATTGCCGGGCATGGTGTTGCATACCTTTAATTCTAGAAGACGAGGCAGAAGCAGATAGATCTCTGTGAGTTCAATGTCAGCTGAACTCACAGAGTTCCAGGCCAGCTGGGGCTACATAGTGAGTCTTGTCTCAAACAAAAAAATTTAAAAAATTAAGAGTTTAATGAATTTAGTGTATGCATGTGTATATAGGTGTGTGTGTGTGTGTGTGTGTGTTGTTAGGGTCCGAGACTCCGTGGGCTTCCCAGGAAAACAATATGTATGAGCACAGAGATGTAATTCAAGCAAAGTCTTTATTAAGCCAGCTAGCTGGGGTCGACCATCCTCCCAAGACATGCAGGCCTGGTTAGAGCAATCGACCCTGAAGCAACTTCAGGCAAAGTTTACATAGGATTTTCACAGCCGTTGTACCAGAGCCCACACATTTTCACACAATCAATAGCTTTAAAATACCTAACCTATAGATTTAAGCCAATTCATGTGTGTCACCCTCTGGGTGGTACGTGTCAGTTTCCTGATTTCTGTAATCTCTTATTTACACAAGCATTTCTGACCACTTTCTGTTATCTCTCACATGCCTACATGACTTATCACGGGTCACGCCCTGGGGCGGCAGCTCACATCCCATTATCTATCTCTGGGCGCCCTTATGTCTCAGTCTAGCCTTGTACCAGAGAGCAATGAAGTACTATTAAATTCTCTCTCTCTCTTCAATCTTTGATTCCCTCTGTATTTTTCCCTTACAGTGTGAACAGATGGAGGTCAGAGGATGACTTTTTGGGAGTCACCACCTTGGTTTTAAAGCAGGGTCTCTCTTGTTATTTCTGATACTGTGCTTCAAATATAAGCTTCCAGCTGATTCTCCTGCCCCTGCTTCTTGTCTCCCTGTAGAAGTGCTGGGATTACAGATGAGAGCCACCACATCTGGCCTTTTAAAAGTACGGATTCTGGGGCTCAAACTTTGGTTGTCAAGATTGCTTTTACCTATCAAGCCATCTTGCTAGCTCCTCATTAGGAATTTTTGTGACATTTTCATTTATTTATTCATTCATTCATTTTGAGATTCATTTTTATTTTTTAATTACTTATATCCATGTGTGTCTGTGTGTGGGTCTGGGCACATGTATATGGTGCCTGCAGAATCAAGAGAGGGCTTTAGATCTAGAACTGGCTATGAACCTCTAGAGGTGTGTGGTGGGAACCAAACTAGGGTCCTCTGCAAGAGCAGTAAGCACTCTTACCTGCTGAGCCATCCCTCCAGTCCCTTATTTTTAGTTTGCATTTGTTTATGTGTGTATGCGTGTGTGAATGCAGGTGCATATGTGTGCCATAGTCACACGTCACACATGGAGGTTAGAGGGCAAATTTCTGGAGTCCAGTCTCACCTTTCACCTTGTTTGGCTTCTGGGCTTCCTGTTCCAGGCTCAGTCATCCATAACTTTCTGGTCCCTTCTCCTTTTTCTGCTTCCCATCTCTTGGGATTTATAGACATGCACCACTGCGTTTGACTTTTTACCTGGATTCTGGGACTTGTACTCAGTTCATCAGGTCGATGTAGCAAGTACTTTTACCTACTGAGTCATCTCCCCAGCCAGAGACAGGGCTCACTATCTAGGCTCACTATCTAGCCCTGGCTGTCCTAGAACTCTCTATGTACTCCAAGTTGGCCTCAAAGTCACAGAGATCCACTCGTCTCTGCTGGGATTTACTGCATGCAATTGAATTGTAATGACCCTCACCTCTGAAAGACCTGTTCTCAAACAAGACATGAGTTCTTGTTTGCTTCCTGGTGAGCTGTTCCTTTCAATCTCGCTTGTTCAGTTTTGGGTCTGCTGTTCTGATGAGGTTGTGGTGGGTTAGACATGTAAGCCCACTTGCTAAGTCTCATGAGATGTATAAAGGAAGATGTATACAGGAAGATACGCCCCTGGCTCCCCTACCTACATTGGAGGTGATGCGGTGGAAGTGACTGGACTTCTCATCCCTAGAGCAATGCATAGAGAAGAGAGGCAGTGCCCACCATGTACTCCCAAAAGAAAGAGAAAAGCTTTTATCCCCTTGAGATACATGGCAAGGGTCCTACATCTTACTTACTTAAAAATATTGATTTGAGGGCTGGAGAGATGGCTCAGTGGTTAAGAACACTACTTGTTCTTGCAGAAGACCAGGGTTCGAATCCCAGCACCCACATGGCAGCTAACAACTCTCCGTAACTCCAGTTCCTGGGGATCTGATGGCCTCTTCTGTCCTCCACGGGCATTGCACGACACGGGTGCACTTACCTACATGCAGGCAATACACTCATACACATAAAAAATAATAAAGTATTTTTAAGTTAAAAATACTGATTTTTACTGTTCAGCAATTTCATACCTTTATGTAATGAATTTTAGTCATTTTCAAACATACCCATTCCCCTCTCTTTCCCTTCCCTGTCCCTCTAGACTCTTCTTAAAAAGTCCCCCATGAATACTACTCTCCTGTCTTTTTTTAGTGTGGCCCATTGGGTTTATTTAAAGTTTCTTGCCTGGGCATGGACAGGAAGTTAATGTAAATACATCCTTCAGAGGACCACATAGACGCTTCTTGGCATGTCTTCAAAGTCCACCCAGGCTCCCCTAGTCACCCTGGGCCTTTGGACCTTAGCCTAGGGCCCCATTCTAGTAATCCATTTGTGAAGATAAGAGAAGTTTTATCTTTCTTTTGGAGAACAAAAGTAATTAGCACATGACTGCAGATCTAATCTGTGGGGGGCGGGGATGGCGCCCCAGAGGGAGTGAAACTGAGAGCTTTAGGGCTAAGTTTTTGTTTCAGGTGCTGAGGTGCTTTGTTTTCTTTCTTTAGCAGGACCAGGAAACATCCTGGAGGTCTGAGTTTCCCTTACTTGAGGATATTTATGCAATTCTGATAGTCTACACAATTTAATAGAGAAAAAAGTAATTCAGTTCTTAGAACTCACATGAGTGAGGATTTCTTACAATATGAGCCAAACCTCACTGTGGTTCAAATGGAACCCAGAGTCTAGGCCCATGTTTCTCTCTCTCTATTACAAGGAAGCTGATTGTTTAAAGGTGATTGCTTTTTATTGATAATGGCTCATTGTGGAAAAGCAGCAGATGGTGAACTGGGGCATTTTAAGTTCCACTGCTAACTGAAGCTTTAAGAAAATAAAGCCTCGTGATTAGGTGGCATTTTGAAGCCATAGATGTTCCCCTGCTCCTTGAGGTATGAAAAGTTTGGAACTTATTTAAAAGGTTCTTCTTGTTTGTTTTGTTGGTTTTGTGCTGTATTAGTCTGCTGTTAACTGGATACATAGATTGGGCAGCCTGAAAACAGACATTTATTTCTCATAAAGAGGGCTAGCGTGTCCCCAGGAAAGGTGCTAGTGCGTTCTGTTCCAAGGGGACTCTGCATGGCTTAAAGATGATGACTTTCTTGTTGTATTCTTTTTTTAATATTTAAAGATTTATTTATTTTATGTGTGTGAGTGTTTAGTTGCATGTATATATATGCACCACATGCAAGCCTGTCATATCAGCAGAGACCAGAAGAGGGAATCGAATCCCATGGAGCTGGAGTTACAGGACGGTGTAAGCCACCTGACATGGGTGCTGGGAACTGAACATGGGTCCTCTGTGAGAGCAGTGAGCACTGAACTACTGAGCCATCTCTCCAGCCCCATACCAAACCATGGGGAATTAGCGCTTCAACGTGGCTGGGGGAAGGAGAACACAAACACTCCATCCTTGACAGAGGACTGGAGGATGACTTTGGATAAACGATAGCAGGACAGTTGTAGGGCTGTTCCCTTCCAGAAAGCCTAACCCAGAACTAGAATAAAAGCCCACAAAGATGACGGGGGGATGCCCCCGCCTGCGGGGACCCTGTACAGGTAAAGCTCGAGGGGGACCACTCCCTGAAAAGAAAAACAGGCGAGAAAGAGGAGACGGAGCCCAAGCAAGTCCACTTGTCAAGGGTTCGCTTTATTGAACTGCAAGCTTTCCTTATATACAGTTTGTATTTAGAAGGGGTTGAAGAAGTTGGTCAAAGGTTACAGCATTCTTATGGATATGGGAGAGGGACTGAGCAATTCAGCAATGTGACTGACCACCAGGTGTTCCAAGAGATTACTGCATGACTTATCTTTTCCGAGAACTGTTTGCAAGGGGAAGAGAAAGATAACCTTGCCATAAATTCTTTCTCAAGGTTACTAGTGCAGGCAGAATGTCCTGCTTAAGTCAACTGTTTGTAGAGCCATATTATATTTTTTGGTAATGAATGTTGTTTCTCCAGCTCCCGACATCTCACCCTTTATTAATAACTTTAACGAATGAAAGATCTGCCTTAGGCTATGTGGTGGGTCTCCCGAGTCGGGATTCTTGTTTCTTTTGGTAAGGCCCCTGTCTTAGGCTACACAAACTGCTTCTATGTTCAGTACCCGCAAGTTTGGGGTATGCCCCTGAATCATGGGTTTGTGCTATTCCCGTCATTGAGTACCTTACAGCTGAGAATCTGCCTCCGATCTCTGGCACCACAATATTCCCGTCATTGATCTTTTCATTAGCGACTAAAGTTCCACCGAGTATTGGGTGGGTTAGCAAGGGTGGAAAAGTCTAAGGGTGCTGAGGGGGATCCAAGGGATGTGTCATACTCACTATCCTCTGGATCTTCAAGCTGTA
>NW_008330297.1:651207-659095 GCF_000622305.1 Nannospalax galili | reverse complement strand
TGGTCGTGTCACCTGCCGCCTCTGACTTGTAGACTGCCGTGTCACCTGCCCCCTCTGATGTGCAGATGGTCTTGCACCTGCCCCTCTGATGTGCAGACGGTCGTGTCACCTTCCCCGTCTTACTCGCACATGGTTGGGTCACCTGCCGCCTCTGACGTGAACATGGTCGTTTGCCCCCACCTGCGGGGACCCTGTACAGGTAAAGCTCAAGGGGGACCACTCCCTGAAAGGAAAAATGGGTGAGAAAGAGTAGACGGAGCCCAAGCAAGTCCACTTGTCAAGGGTCGCTTTATTGTATTGCAAGCTTTCCTTATATACAGTTTGTATTTAGAAGGGGTTGAAGAAGTTGGTCAAGAGGTTACAGCATTTTTATGGGTATGGGGTGGGGGACTGAGCAACGTGACTGACCACCAGGTGTTCCAAGAGATTACTGCATGACTTATCTTTTCCGAGAACTGTTTGCAAGGGGAAGAGAAAGATAACCTTGCCATAAATTCTTTCTCAAGATTACTAGTGCAGGCAGAATGTCCTGCTTAAATCAACTGTTTGTAGAGCCATATTATATTTTTTGTAATGAATGTTGTTTCTCTAGCTCCCGACAGGGGGGGGAGAAGCAGGGAGTCCAGGCATGCCTCGGGGTCTCTCGCAGGCCGAAAGCACGGCTGGGAAGGTCACCTAGCTCTTGCCTTTGCTGGTAGCAGAGCTAGGGAAATGGTCTTCAGGCTCCCTTTCTGGCTGGGTGTTGACCAGGGCTGCTCTCAGTTCCTAGCTGCCTGGGCCTCTGCAGTCTGGAAGCTCGCTTCTCCAAACAGAAGGTTACAGAGTGAGTCCATCAGAAGTCAGTCATTTTATACCTTTACATTTTCTATTTCTCAGAAGCAAGTCATCGGCTAAAAGAGAACAGATGACACAAGGGTGGAAAACCTGGAAATAGGGCCACTGAGAGCCAAGTGTTTTCTTTTTATTTTGTTTATTTATTCTTATTTTATGTGTATGTGTGTATTGCCTGCATGTGTGTAAATGCACCGTGTCATGCAATACCCCAGGAGGTCAGAAGAAGGCATCTGATTCCCCTGGAACTAGAATTATGGACAGTTGTTAGTCACCATATGGGTGCTGGGAATCAAACCCAGGTTCTCTGTAACAGCAGTCAGTGCTCTTAACCACTGAGCCATCTCTCCAGCCCCAAGTGTTTTCTTTCATCTGAAATGTTCACTAAAAATAATGAAGAGTCCTAGACAGGGTATAAGAAATGATACAGACACACCAGGTGTACATTTGTTCATTTTTCCCTAAAGTGACTGTTCTAGTTTGTTTCTCCGTTGCTGTGACAAAACACTCTGACCAGTACCAACTTGGGGAGGAAAGGGTTTATTTGGCTTACGTCTCCCAGGTCACAGTTCATCAGGGAGCCCAAGGTAGGAACTTGGCAGGAACCTGGAGGCAGGAGCTGGAGCACAGGCCATAGAAGAATATTGCTTACTGGCTTGCTCCCCTGGCCTTATACAATATGAAACAACCTGCCCAGAGATGGCACCACCCACAGTGGGCTGGACCTTCCCTCCCTCATCACTCAACAATTAGAAAATCCCCCACAGACATGGCCACAGACCAGCCCAATGAAGGCAGTTAGTTCATCAACTGAGGCTCCCTCTACCCAGGTGTGTCAAGTTGACAACTAAAGCTAGCCAGCACATTTTGAAAAACTGTGACAATGCCACAAGAATCAACGTTGATATGTCTCACCCATTTTAGTGATGTCTCCAGAGTCATTTATGTGTGTGCACTTCTGCAGTGTTCATTGCACATGCAGGTTCCTACATCAATGGTATTTTTTATTTTTATTTTTTGGTCTTTTTGAGACAGGGTCTCCCTGCAGCCCCAGCTGTCCTGGAACTCACTATGTAGACCAGGCTGGCCTTGAACTCACAGAGATCTGCCTGCCTCTGGCATTTTATGTTACAAGATCATAAGAAGCTACATACAACAGTGGCCAATGACTTCTGCCCCTTCAATGTGGACAAACACGGGGCTGGGGATGTAGCTCAGTAGCAGCACTGGATCCGTGTCCTTAATACCTAGTCACTGATTCCATCCCCAACACCACAAACAAACACCTTTACATCCCTGGTTACACAGACAGTTCCAGGCCAGCCTAGGCAATGTGAAACCTTGTCTCAAAAAACTAAGCCAAACTAAACTACAAATATTAACCTCATCGAGTCCTCACCTCCAATTATTCTCTCCTACCATCAGCTCACAGTCCAGAATTGTATCATCTAAACCACATACATGCTCTAAGAACAGGGCTCTGGGTACAGTCCCTCTCCGTCTATGGTCCCATGGTAGGGATGTACCGTTTGGGTCCCTCCAAGAGGCAGATGTTGAAACCCTAATTCCCAATATGCTGCTTGGACATAGGGCCTTTGAGAAGTAACTAGATCATGAGGGTAAAGCCTTCCTACTTAGATTAGAGCCCTTATTAAAAAAAAAAAAAAAAAAGACAAGCCCCAGGCGTGGTGGTGCACACCTTTAATCCCAGCACTCGGGAGGCAGAGGCAGGTGGATCTCTGTGAGTTCAAGAGTTCAAGGCCAGCCTGGTCTCCGTAGTGAGATCCAGGACAGCTGGGGCTACAGGGAGACCCTCTCTCAAAAAGACCAAAAAAAAAAAAAAGAAAAGAAAAAGAAAAAGACAAGTAATCACTTGTTCCCTGCCCCCTCTGCTGATATGGGAATATCGGGGTATCTTTGAGAGCTATGGACCCTTTCTCAGCTCTGTTGTGCTTAGCCTAAGAGGCTAGGGTCTCTCAAGCTCAGCAGCCACCAAAGCCACCTCAAGCCAGAGGCTTTCAGATTCTTTTCTCTCAGATTTGAAGAATGAAATGCATAGACTGTGGAGGGTGAATTTTAAAAAGTATTTTATTATAGGGAGCTTAGGAGAAAGAAAGCAGACAGAGTCCTGGACAGCAGGAGGGGACTGGGGAGTGGGATTCCACTGAGTCTTGTTTTGGGGGCGTTAATAAGGGTGTAATGGAGAGAGGAAAGAGGGGGACATCATCTGGTCAGTCCAGTTCTCATTCCAGGTGTCCAGGTCCCTCAAGTGCCTGGTCACGTTCTCATCCTGCCTCCAGCCACAGGATATTACTTCAGGGGAGAGGAGATAAGGAAAAAACAAAAAAAATAAAAACAAAAAAACAGACTCCCTCATTTGCGTCCCCAGCCTGTAGCTATGGCAGAACCAGAGACATCTTTGAATTAGATCTGGCATCTCTCTGGCCTCAAGCAAGGACAAGTGTACTGGCAGATCCAAGGACGTTCATTTCCAGCTCCTAGCCAAGAAAGAAACCGGTCATTTTTCTTTTTACCTTAAACTGCCTAGCCAATTTCTGCCTCCTGTTCTCATCACTACCATGTGAAGGCAGAGCCAGAAGGTGGTCTTTGACCACCATGTGGTCTTTTTGAGGCAGGGTCTCCCTGTAGCCCCAGCTGGCCTGGAACTCACTATGTAGACCAGGCTGGCCTTGAACTCATAGACATCTGCCTGCCTCTGCCTCCAGAGTGTTGGAATTAAAGGTGTGTGTTACCATGCTGGCTGCAGGTGAAGATTTTTGTTTGTTTGTTTGTTTTTTGGTCTTTTTGAGACAGGGTCTTCCTGGAGCTCCAGCTGGCCTGGAACTCACTGTGTAGACCAGGCTGGCCTCAAACTCACAGAGATCTGCTTGCCTCTGTCATTGGAGTGCCAGGATTAAAGGCATGCGCCACCATACCCAGCGCAATTGAAGATTTTTAAAGCAGAGAAAATTTGCAAGAAAAGAATCCTTATTCTCCCGTGATTTTGAGTATACGAGTATACTACTTTTAGAAACACTATAAAAGGCTTTATAGGGGCTGGAGAGATGGCTCAGCAGTTAAGAGCACTGACCACTCTTGCAGAAGACCTGGATTCAATTTTCAGCTCCCACAAGGCAGCTAACAACCGGCTGTAATTCTAGTTCCAGGGGAATCTGACACCCTCTTCTGACCTCTTCAGGCATTGCATAACACAGATGTGCTTACATACATGCAGGCAAGACACTCATACACATAAAATAAAAATAATAAACAAAATATTTGTTAAAGCTCTATAGAAGAGATTTGGTAGATTTAATCTTAAAAAGTTAGTATTTAGAATTGCAGTCCTATATAAAAGTGCTGTCATAGCTACTGCTACTACTCTATTAGGTAACTCTGAATACAGAATATACAAACTCGTGAAAAGCTTTTTCTTTTTTGTGTGACAGAGTCTCACTATGCAGCCCTGGCTGGTCTGGAACTGCCTACGTAGACCAGACTGACCCTAGACCCACAGAGATCCACCTGCCTCTGCCTCCTAACTGTTGTGATTAAAGGTGTGCACCGCCACACCCAGCTCTGAAATATCTTTTGAGCCTAGGTGCAAACTTGGATTTTGTACCACTTGCCCAGCAAATTACTTAGCTCTCAGAGCTGCCTTAATGAAAAACTGGATTAAAACTACTTACCTCATATGGTCTACTTGATAATTAAATCACGGAAGACAGTGACGTGCAGCTGTGTAGATTGTCAAGCATAGCTTCTTTCTTAATTCTATGTTACAGTTAAAGTAACATGTATCTATGTTGTCTTCCATATTAATTAGAATTCACTTTATTGCATCTTAAATAGGAAATCTATTGGAAAGATAGTGTGGTACCTTTCTTTCGCATAGGAACCAGAGCAGCAGGGATTCCTGTCTTTCTCAACTCCACTGTAAGATGATTCAGCAACCTTAATCACCACATGTTCAAGCGTTCAGATTCACAGGAGAATTTGGCTCCAGAGGTTAGCAAGCCCTGGCCAGCTGAAGATTCAAAGTAGGGAGTGTCGATTGGGAAATCACTCTTAGACAGACCTGCTGCCCAATTTCTGTCTCCTCTACATAGCATTTAAAGTATTTTGGTTGTATCTTTTTCATTTTAACTTGCAAAACTTTGGAACTGCGTGTTGTGGTACACCTGTAATTCCAGCACTTAAGGTGGAGGCAGGAGGATCAGGAAGTCAAGACCATCCTTGGTTGCATAGTGAGTTTGAGGCTGTCTGAGACCCTGTCTCATACATAAACATATACAACACACACACACACACACACACACACACACACACTAACCTTTAACTTTTAAAAGTAGACAACTGGGGACTGGAGAGATGACTCAGTGATTAAGAACACTGGCTGCTTTTGCAGAGGACCCAAGCTGGGTTCCCAGCACCCGTATAGCAGCTAACAAGCCTGTAAATCCAGTTCCAGGAGATCCAGTGCCCTCTTCTTGTCTCCCTGGGCATTGCATGACATGGAGGCGCTTACATACATGCAAGCAAAACATCATACACATAAAATTAATTAGTTAATTAATCAAAAGTAGACACCAAATTTATAGATTTATCTGTTCATTCATTTTTGCATTATCTCACACACAACACTTTTGCATTTTTACACACACACACGCACAGATAGGTGCCCTACCACTGAGCTATGTCTCAGTAGCATTTTAAAATACTTTCTGATAGTGATATATGGCATTAAATGAAAGGTTCTGAAATAGTAAGGAATAATAAATATTAAATTTCCCTGGAAAAATATTTATACAACTGGCTGACCCTCTTTATTCTTAAGATCTTCATCTAGAACCCAACTATAGATTGATATTTTGAAATTGCTATTATTGGGCTAGAGAGTTAGCTTAGTAGTTAAGAACACTGGTTGCTCTTGCAGAGGATCTGGGTTCAATTCCCAGCACTCATATGGTGGCTAACAACTGTCCTTAACTCCAGTTCCAGGGCATTCAGTGCCCTCTTCTGGCTTCTGCAGGCATTGCACAACACAGGTGCACATGGATTCATGTGGGTAAAACACTCAAACACATAAAATTTAAATTAAAAAAAAATATGATTGTGTGTGTGTGTGTGTGTGTGTGTATGAGTGTGTGTGTTGCATGTGGAACTCAAAGGACAACTTTCAGAGTTGGTCTTTTCCCACTGTGGGATCTGGGAATTAAAATCAGCACGGTAAGCAATCTTGCTGTACCAAAAATAGTTTTTAAAAAGTGTCTGTGCACAGGTGTAGGCATATGGCTGTGCAGGCATGAAGACCAGAATTCCATCCCAAGCACCCAAGTAAATAGCACCGTGGGATGTGCCACTGGTACCCTGCAATCCCAGCACTGGGAGGCAGGGACAGGAGTGTCCCTGGAACCAGCTGATCAGTCAATCTAGAGGAGCTGGCGAACTCCAGATTCAGCTCCGTCTCCAAAAATAAGGTGAAGAATGATTGAGGAAGATGCTCATTGACCTGTGACCTCATTCACATATGTGCTTGTGCACCCACATACATGCAGGCATATGCATGCACACACACGACACATAGTTGTACACACAAAGATGTGTCTATGTTGAATTTTCAGAGAGCATTTCCCTTGTTATTCTCTAAACACTAGAAGTTGCATAGCATTCACACTGTGCTGGGCATTTTAATTAATCCAGAGATGACTTCAGTGTAGGAAGTAGACACATATATGTGTTATATGCAAATACTACACTGTTGATGCACTATGAAAGACTTGAACATCCTCCCGTTTTGATATCCTCAAAGGGTCTTAGAGTCAATCCCTGCTGAATGCACTGTGCTTGGCTCCCATCATTAAATGACCCCTTCAATCTGTTTTCACTTTGATCTACCAGATTTCTTTAAGAGATCATAACTGTTGGGGCTGGAGAGATAGCTCAGTGATTAAGAGCACTGGCTGCTCTTGCAGAATACCCGCGTTCAGATCCCAGCACCCACATGGTGGCTAACAACTATCTATAACTCCAGTTCTAGGGATCAAACGCCCTCTCCTGAGCTCCATGGACATTGCACAATGTACAGGCAGGCTATACACTCATAAACATAAAATAAACATAATAAAAAAATTTTTAAAAAAGAAATCACAACTGTGATAGGTTGACGTCGTATTATTTACCCCACAGACAGGTAAGATCAGTTCAGCTGTTCAGACTTAATACTGTTTTTAAAGTGGTACTCGCAGGTTGGCTAAACTCATTTTCATTTGTAGCTAAAGTTAAAGAGCTAAACTGTAGAAAAGGATGGATGCTGTTGTTTACAGCTATTAAGTTAAAGGCAAGTTTTAATCTCAAGTTAAGTAGAAATTGGCAGAAGTATTAGAGATTTGATGCTGCTTACTTGAGTCTCCAAGGAGAATGCTATTTTAAGGGTGCCTGTGTAGCAGTCACACCAGATTCTACCGAGAGTTACAGGTGCATTCGCTGTGTTTATGTTGGGATTAAAGCATGTGGATTTATTTTATTCCATCATAGCACAAATTTATTTGGGAGTCATTTGTTAATCTTTGAGAGGTTAAGTCGAGAAAAGGAAAAATTGTGGATATTACTGTGTGACAAATTGTGATGATGCATGAAGTACTGGATGGAAGATGTCCTCAGGTCCTTTGACTTGAGAGATTAGTTGGTTAATGAAATTAACATAGTTCAAGGCTTATACTTACCCTTCCAGTGTCACTTGCTCTTGCACTAGCTTTGGTTTTCTAGCTCTCTGGCCCTCTTGCCCTGTCTTTTGAGCTCAGGCTGGCTCAAACTTGCAGCAGTTTTCCGACCTCAGCTTCCAAAGTGCTGGGACTGCAAGTGTGAGCCGCCATGCCTGGAAAGACTTGTAGGTTTCTCTTCTAGTCTGTTTATCATTATTTCTAAGTGTAGTTTTTATTTTTTTATTTATTTTGATTTATTTATTTGTTTATTTTTTGTCTTTTTGAGACAGGGTCTCCCTGTAGCCCCAGCTATCCTGGATTCACTATGGAGACCAGGGTGGCCTTGAACAGAC
>NW_008330297.1:636649-651163 GCF_000622305.1 Nannospalax galili | reverse complement strand
CTGTGCATTTTGCATACATTTTTTGGATTTCTTTTATAATATTTTTTTATTTCTACCTTTTTTTTTTTGGTCTGAGACAGGGTCTCCCTGTAGCCCCAGCTGTCCGGGAACTCACTCTGTAGACCAGGCTGGCCTTGAACTCACAGAGAGCCGCCTGCCTCTGCCTCCTGAATGCTGGGATTAAAGGCCTGTGCCACTATGCCTGGCTTATCCCCAAACCTTAATTCTTAAGTCTCTCTGTGACTGAGGGAAGATGAGTAATGTTTACTGTCATGTGTTTGGAAGCATCTTGGAAGGAAGGCAAGTCATTTCATTCTTTTTGTTGAGAAGAAATTGATGGATCTCAGTGATTATTTGACCTGCATGGTTTGGGAAGAATTTAGGGTCCTGGTTTTATTCATGGCATTTTGCATAATCGTGTTAGAGTAGCTGTCACATCATTTTATAGTTTTAAAATACTTTTTTCCTTTAGGGTTGGAGAGATAGCTCAGTGGATAAGAGCACTGGCTGCTCTTGCAGAGAATCTGGGTTTGGTTCCCAGTACCCACATGGTGGCTAATAACTGTCCATAATTCTGGTTCCAGGGGGTTTGACACCCTCTTCTGACCTCCATGGGCATTGCACAATATGTAATGCACTTGCAAACATGCAGGCAAAACACACACACACACACATACACACACACACACACACACACACATATATATATATATACATAATTTTTTTTCATTAGCAGGTTTCTTTTGACACAGTCTTACTAGGTAGCTCAGGCTGATCCTCACCCTCCTACCTCAGCCTCCAATGCTGGCATTACAGGTGTGCCACCACACCGAGCTGCTCAACAGATAGTTTCATATATATCCACCATGTGCCAGGCCTGGTTCCAGGTGTTGGAGATAAAGTGGTGAGCACAAGTGACCAAACTCTGCTTTTTTAAAGACAGAATCATATAGACAGTCAATTTAATATTAGCCTGAGATAAATTGGAAGAAATGAAACAGGAAGGTTCAGGATAAGTATTGGTCATCAGGGAAGACACTCTTGAAGCCGTGTTTGAGAAATGCTAGTAGTCAGCAGTTCAAAGACTATGGACATTCCAAATAAAGGAATGGATGGCATAGCATCCCCAACCTTCCAGGAATGCAATTGTACTTAAGAATACATGGACTGAATTTATTAGAAAGCCAGGTGCTAGCCGTGCATGGTGCATGAGTAATCTAGCAGTTGGGAGATGGAGGCAGAAGGATCAGGAGTTGAGCATCATCTTGGCTGCATAGTGTGCTGAGAGAGGACAGAATGAAGGAAAGAAGAATGGAGATATGACGTCTGAGAGGCAGGCAAGGCGGCAGGGTTAGATTTCATAAGTGGTGGTTGTGGGATATTGAGTCTTTAGCCAGGGAGTCACCAGATATGATGTACATTTTTAGAAGTTCAAATTAGCTGTTCTATGGAGAAGAAATTGTAGAGGATGAGATCCAAGCCAGGAAAGCAGTTAGGAGATACTTGGAGTAGGCAAAGGGAGACGGCAGTGACTTGGATGAGAGTGAAAACAGAGGCAATAACAAGATGTGATCGCTCCTGAATTTTCTTTATGTCTTTTGGAGGCAGGGTCTCCCTGTATCCCCAGCTAACCTGGAACTCCCCATATAGACCAGGCTGGCCTCAATCTCATACCTTCTGAGTGCTGTGATTAAAGGCATATGCCACCATGCCCGGCTTCAGAGTTTATTTTTTACGTATAGCTGTTGGCACTTGCTGAGGGACTGCTTACTTAGTGTTCCTTGACTTGGGCCAAGATCAGGTGAGTAGACACCAAGGTGGGGACAAGTACGTCAGGGCTGACATGGGGGAGAAAATAACTTGTACCTTCTGCTAACTGGAATTTCCTTTTCTTCCTTTCTTTCTCTTTCTTTTTCAATTGAGATAGGGTCTCCTGTATCCCAGGCTGACATTGAACTCTTGGTTATCTTTCTATCTCACTGTCCCAAGTACTGGGACTACAGTCCTGTGCCCCCATGCTCAAATCTTGATGGGATTTCCTTTAAAAAATTATTTATTATTTTATTAAATGTATATGAGTGCATTGCCTGCACGTAGGTAAGTGCACCTGTGTCATGCAGTACCCACAGAGGTCAGAAGAGGGCATTGGATCCCCTGGAGCTGGAGTTACAAACAGTTGTTAGCTGCCACGCGGGTTCTGGGAACAGAACACCAGTCCTCTGCAAGAGCAGCCAGTGCTCTTAACTGCTGAGTCATCTCTCCTGCCTCCATTCATGGGATCTTCTTGAGGGAGAAGGAGAAGAAATTGAGTCCAGAGAGGTTAAGGACCTGGGCCCAGGGCTCCAGTTGGGGTGAGGTGGAGTGTCAGCAAGGTGTGACTAATGGGAAGAACCGTTTGGCCTTGTTGCTAGAGAAGAATTATTTGTGGGCCCTGTTAGGGAGGACCTCATAGAAACTTAGATTATGTTTCCTTCTTGATCGACCTAATTTAATTCAGTCTGTCTTGAGAACATTTTTAATTATTAATGTATTTTAATTGTACAAATGAATGGGGTTGACTGTGATAGCTGAGAAATTTTGAGAGCTTGTTAAGCTGTTCCCCAGCCCACGCTGTTCATTAGAAATTTGATTTGAGGACCATGGCTTCCTCTCTATATATCTTTTTTTTTTTTTTTTTTTTTTTTTTTTTTTTTTTTGTTTGTTTAATCAGAATAGCAAAGGATGCTCTAGGAATCTTTTTTTTCTCAAGGGTTATTTTCAGTCAGATGACACAGTTGCAACTGTCCAAGTTATCCCTCTCCCTGTGCCGCCTTTCCTGGTTGTTTCTCCTAGGCGCTCCCTTGTTATTTGAAGAACTCCTGAACATCACTGTTTCACAGACGTCATGGCATATAGAATTCCTTTTCATTCTTTATGAGATAGTTTATTATCCTCACCTTTTCTAGCTAGATATTCAGTCTCTGGCTAGGGGTGGTGGCATCTCAGATGGGCTCTGAGTAGTATAATGTGTCATAGAGGATGCACTTTCAGTGTAATGAAACTGTGTAATTCCTGCAAGCATGTGCCTGTCTGTGTAGTTCTGTGTGACATAATATCATAGCACACAGGTGCTGGATTTGTTGCTACCAATGACAAAGAACACATTTCTAAGACCATTATATGCTAGGAACTTCTCTATTCAACAACTGTCACACTTTTTTTAAATTTAGTTTTATTTATTATTTTATGGGTATTGCCTGCATGCAGGTAGGTGCGCTCATGTTGTGATGCCTGTGGAGGGCAGAAGAGGGCATTGGATCCCCTGGAACTAGAGTTGCAGATGGCTGTTATCTACCATGTAGGTGCTGGGAACTGAACCCAGGTGGTCTGCAAGAGCAGCCACTGCTCTTAACCTCTGAGTCATCTCTCCAATCCCAGTATTTCAATGTAGTGTAGTTTTTTTGTTTGTTTGTTTTACTCAGAAAACAAGTTACATAATAGAATGAAATTTAAGTGGCTGTGGCATATATATCAAATATGGACTAAATACTAAATAGCATGCACTGGGGATGCAAAGAAATGCTTATATAATTTTCATTTTTAAAAAAATTTTGTTTATTACTTTTACTTTATGTGTGTGTGTGTAATGCCTGCATGGGGGTAAGTGCACCCGTGCAGTGTCCACGGAGGTCAGAAGAGGCTGTCGGATCCCCTGGGACTGGAGTTATGGACAGTTGTTAGCTGCCATGTGGGTGTGGGATTCAAACTCGGGTCTTCTGCAAGACCAACCAGTGTTCTTAACTGCTGAGCCATCTCTCCAGCCCCATGATTTTAATCTTAAAATACAGGGCAGAGTAGGTGAGGAAAAAGAGGGAGCTTGGTTCTAAGGGCACGCCAGCTGTCGATTTATTATGCTTCTGCTACGGTCCTCCATTTCTTTGCCCTGCCTTGTGTTATGTGAGTTGTCCCTGTAAACAGTTTTCCTTTGCCAGCGGGCACAGTGTTGGACTTTGCCAGTGGAGGGGTGGGGCTGTGGGTATGGTAAGTGATAGCATCAGGAAGTCTGGTCCTCCTTTTATTTAATCACAATAAAACAATGTTGTAAATTTTTTCTTCTTGGGGTTGATTTTAGTCGGGTGATAGGGTTTTCAGCTACACAAGCTTTCCCTTTTCCTCTGTGTTATCTGTCTTGTTCATCCTTTTTTCAGTACATGTGCCCACTGGTCCTCACAGAGAGGGCTTCCGGAGGTTGATTGGAAGTATTCTGAGGAGGGAATATGAAGGTGGTTGACTGGGTCAGTCTAGCTCAGTATCTCCTGCGCGGCTTGTATGCTGGCTAGGGGTATGGCTGTTGTAAAGCTCATGGTTGGCTGTTGGCTGGAAGTCTGTTCCTTTCCACATAAGCCTCTTCACTGGTTGCTTAAACATCTTTCTAATACAGCTTCTGGCTTCCTTCTGGGAGAGTGAACAGCCAAAGTTACAGTGGCCTGAGTGAGAAGTCACACACCATCACTTCTACCAGTGTTGTGTCGGCCAGAGGATCATCCTGGATTCTCTGTGGGAGGATATTATGCAAGTATGTGACTCTTAGGAGATGCAGATTATTGGGGACAGTTTGGAAGCTGACTACCTAAGCATATTTATATAATTATTTCAGCATATGTTTACCAAGTGATGCTTGGTAAAATGTTAAAAGAAGCTTGTAAGTTTAGTGCTTTAGAAATTTAATTAATGAACTAATGCATAATTAATAGAAAATTGCTTATAAATAGCAACTTCTTAAATTAGGTAGGATTATGTACAGTGACATTATTCTTAGCCATTTATTTAATTAAGCTCCTCTTAACTAAATGCCACCTGATACTTCCTGGCACCTGTGAAATATGTAAGCTGAGCTCCCAAGGCTGCTCCTGCCACTTGGATTGTTTAAGTGCTTGCTCCTCCAATATTTATACTGATTATAGTTATCATTATAATTATATATTTAAAACAGTACTACAATAAACTAAAGAAATATAACATATTGTCTTTTAAAATGTTTTTATTGATTCTTTGAGAATTTCATACAATGTATTTTGATGGTCTTCAGACACCCTTTCTCCATCTCCTCTCAGATCTTTATAAAAAATTGAGGCCAGGCACCGTGGCTCTCGCCCTTAATCCCAGCACTTGGGAGGCAGAGGTGGGGAGATCTTTGTGAGTTCGAGGCCAGCCTGGTCTACATAGTGAGTTCCAGGACAGAACTTCAGAGAGATTACAGAGAGACCCTGTCTCAAAAAGACAAAAAAAAAAAAAAATTAAGTTGAATATTTTGGATATTTTGATAAATATGAGTTATTTAGATTTGTTGTATATTAGATCTGGGCAACTCAATAATGAAAGACCAGAAACCCAAAACACAAAAATCTAAAAGAAAAGAGAAATATTGAAGAAGATCTCAAGTGTTGTAAAGATTTTTCTCTTACTAGAAACTGGCGATTAGAGATGGTGCTTAGTGGATGTATATTGCTGCAGAGTGCCAGTTAATGGATTCCCTATCATAGAGAAAGACTTTAGACCCACAACAGAACAATAGCATGACGGACATTTACATGTTTTGACTCAAACAAAACATTTGTGGTATTTGTATTACATAATGTTTCCTCTTAACTAACCACTCTCTACAATCAAGGGATACAACCTCTGTGTTCCTGAGGACCATACAGGTTTAGGAAATGGCCGAGCTACATATAGGGGAACCAAAATGGAAGGATAGGCAGAGAAAGTTAACGCGTGGTCACTGGGGCTTCCCACGGGCCTGCATGCACACTCTTCCTGTATAGAACTGCATTTGGACAGTCAAGGGTTTTAGAACACTTAAAAATATATTTTAAGCCATTTGCCTCATTCAGCTTCTTAATTATACTCTTCAGCAGAGACTGAAAGAAACTGGGATTAGCCTAAGAGAACAAAGCCAGAGTCCAGCTGGGGGTATGAGGGATGGACACAGGACACAGAGGCATGGTGCTCCTGTAGCAATTTTTCTGCCACACACACCCCAATTTTTTTCTTCAGTAAGGTCTTTCCTTTATAAGCCCTTTAATCTTTTATCTCCCTAAAATAAACTTCAAATCTTTAAATTATTAAACTCAAAATTAAAGAAATCTAAATATAATGAGATTTCTCATACTGAAAATAGTCTCTTTTTGAGACAGGGTCTCCTTGTAGCCCCAGCTGTCCTGGAACTCACTATGTAGACCAGGCTGGCCTTGAACTCACAGAGATCCACCTGCCTCTGCCTCCCAAGTGCTGGGATAGCTGTCTTTTTTTTAAAAAAGGAAAAAAAATTGTTTCTTTTATTTCTTTTCTTCCTAAGAAAATTCTTGGATACAGGTAGACCCAAAAGAATATCTTACGATAGATGTATTTTATTGTGTGGTTATTTTCAGAAGTGATTTAGTGAACCTTTAAAGATTTCTTTAATTTTCTCTCAGTCTTCTGTCAATGTCAAGCTTAATATCAGCACTATCTACAGTAGATATCAGGGTGTAGTGGCCCAGTGAATGCCAGGCCTTGAGGCTGATATGCCAAAATAATGGTAATGAAAGTATGTTACAGACAACAAGGTATAAGACTAGAAGCTAGGAGTGAGAGGAGCAGATAGAGGATAGAAATGTATACGTTATGTTTTCAGAGGGTCCAAATGGAAATATAAAATTATAAATTCAGAGCAGAAATGGCAGGAGTGAAGGAACACATATTTCAGCTTCTAGTCTTTTGTTTTACATTTATTTCAATAGAACAAATTTTTCCATGGGAGTTTAAGAAGAGTTAGTGATATTGCTAAATATACCTGGAGTGGAATAAATGTGAAGCGGTTAGGCCTGGTGTGCAGGACTTGAAGAGCTGCTGACTGTGCTGCCCCATGTGGCTCTGCCTTTTATCATCTCAGATACCCAGGCGTCAAAGCAAGGAAGGCAACTGTGTTAGGACCATCTGGCTAGACCGCAGGGTGTCAATTCCCGTCTTCCTAATAATTCTTTTTTTAAAAAATATTTTATTATTTTCATTTTATGTGCATGAACGTATTGCCTGCGTGTATGTAAATGCACCTGTGTCATGCAGTGCCCAAAGAGGTCAGAAGAAGAGGGCATGGAATTCCTCTGGAACTGGAGTTACAGATGGTTGTTAGCCACTACGAGGGTGCTGGGAATCGAACCTGGGTATTCTGCAAGAGCAGCCAAGTGCTCTTAACTGCTGATAGTTCTTGACAATGATTAGTTTAGTTTACCAAAAATTGCTCTATGTTCTCATGTGAAGCTTTCCTTCCTAAACTATCCCTTCGCTGAACTTTATTGTACTTGATTCACGTCATGAGTGTACTTTCTCAACGTAATGCTCATAGCCTAACCTGGCTATTTAGAACAGTTGGCACGTAAGGGAATTCAAGTCTCGGTTCCCAAGTCCAGTCTCGATTTAACTTGAATCTTGAAGAACAACATTCATACAGGAAATGTATAGCTCAAAGGTTTAATGGCTCTTCAAAATGAAAATGGCATGTTATTAGGAACCCAGTGGAAGATTCCCAGCATGCTGGAAGCTCCCTCAGCTCCTTTTAGTTACTGCTTAGTCCGCAGTCTGACTATTCTCCTGACTTCTCACACCATAGGTTGCTTTTTTACTGTTTTTTAGTAAATTAAATGGACTCTTGCCAAATGTAATGTTTTATATCTGTCTTTACTATTTAACATTAGTTTATACAATTCATCCATGTTGCATCGCTAGAGTCTACATCTATAAATAAAATAAATAAGTCACGATTTGTCCATTTTACTGATAATGATTTGTGTAGTTTCCAGTTTTGCTTCTTATGAAAAGTGGTGCCACAGACATTCTTACATCTGTCATTCAAGCACATATGAAATGCCTTCTTTTGGTTAGGGTTAGCCGTAGCATGGCTGGACCATCAGGTCTCTGTGGATTTAGAGACACTTTCCCAAAAAGGTAGTTTTTATTCTCACCAGCAGCATGTGGAGTCACAGTCTGATCATATTCTTAGGCTCTGTCAGATTCCTGTGATTGAAATCTCAGTGGCCTAATTTGGAGTGGGTGTCTCTGGCCAATTACAGTGGAAGAACTGGGGATCGTATAGTAACAGTCATGGTTTGGGGAGGCCCACCATCCTCTAGGTGAGAGTAAAGACAGTTTCTAGAAAATGGGAGGTTGTATGAGCTGGGATGCTACCTTAAAAGGTTCCAAGCACATACATACAACTCAGGAAGTGTTTCCAGATTGGAGATGCCATGCAGGTTACCAGCAAAGCAGTACAATTGGGGCTATGTGACAAGGGAGACCACCTAAAGACAGGTCATAGAGTAAGAAGATCTGTTGGAAATCTACAAAATATCAACACCTTAAAGACAAGAAAAGAAATGAGGCTGGGAAGGTGTAATCAGAGATCCAAGGGATTGTGGCATTGTGGAAGACAAAGAGTTTCAAGGAGGAAAGAGTGAGGGGAAAGTGGTTAAGACTTCCGTAGTCAACAGTGAGCTTCGGTTGATGTAGCAGTGAGAAATCAGTGCCTTGTGAGAGTAATTTCAGTGAAACTTTGGGGCAGAAGCCAGGCAGCAGTGGGCAAGAAGTGTGTGAAGGGAGAGGAAGGAGAGGTCAAGTGTGGCCAGCCTTCTCCAGGCAAGGACGGAGGAGGGGCTGGGCATGGAAAGAAAGCAGTCAGAAGACAGGCTCCACTGTGCTTTATCTGTCCATGGGGAATTGTAATTGAAAAAATACTCGGGACAGTGAGGTCCCCAGGGTGGCAGGAAAGACTGGGCTCAGGTGAAATACATTGGACTTGGAAGAGCCAGGAAGACTGCTTCCACTGTGGCAACAAAAATGCAGGGAAGAATGGTCAGTTTGATGGTAGGCGTTCTGAATTCAGCGTGGTTACCCGTTGCTTAGTAAATAGCAGTTGAATTACTTGGTGGATGGATGTGCAGTCACTATTTACTGGTTTATTTATTATTTCTCTGTGTATTCAGATCTCTAATTGAAGGGATTTGTTGCATCCCAAGTCCACCACACAGAGTACATAATAGTGTAGAGTTATATTACGGCTAAGGAAACACAGATGTGCTACTTTTATACAATTCCAATATGGAACTACTACATTTGTCATGCAGCCTTCACACACATCTGTAAAATTAAAAAGTTGTGGCTAAACAGGGCACTGATTTGAATAAATGGAGGTATGCATACAGAGGATATTGAACACTAGAAACCAGCATATAGGCAATAAACTGTACATATTTAGATAAATATCTTTTGTTTGAGACAGTAACATATCGATTATGTATAACAATTGTATTGATTTTGAAAAATATTATTACTGTATTTTGATATTGTTTTCAGACCTAAGCCATGTTATTTTAAATAGTGTTTTGAAGTACTGGATATTTGAACACAGGGCTTTGTCAATGTGAGGCAAGTGCTCTCCCACTGAGCTACATCCCCAGCCTCCGTTTTAATGTCATTAGGAGACATAAGAATTCATTCTTTCAAGAGCAGTTTGATAATTCTGAATAGCCAAATGTTGTTAGCAACCAAGTCCTTTTCTCATATGCTTTCTAGATTGTGTCTTAAATCTTTTTTAAAAGTAAATCACATGACACAATGATATACATGGCATACAACCGAGCGACACTGAAAAGAGCTGTAATCATGGCATTCCTGTGGGTGTAAGCAAGGGCAAATTGTGGTTCTCATGCTGATGAGTGCCACATTTGTAAATTTTTGTAGCAGTTATTAAAGGTATCTAAAAAGGCTTCTCTTTAGAATGGAAGGACAAAATATTTAAGAAGATAATACCTGATAATTCAACTGCAAGTATTTCATAAAGCGACAAAAAGATACTAAAAACAGGACAAAAAGCATAGCACGAAGCCAGAAGACCAGAACAGTATACTAGTAATTTGGAAATGCAGACTCCATAATAGAAGTGGATCTAATTTTCTTGAAAAGAGAAAGAAAATAGAGCAGACTTTATTTTGTGTATATGTGTGATATTTTCATTGGAATTTATGTAGTATGAAAAATACTTTCCCCTAACAAACATTAAAAAAAAATTAAAACATTAAAAAAAAAGGCTTCTCTCTAGAAGTCGCCCACTTTTACTTTTCTGGATTTGCCTTTCAACTAGGAAGCATAGATGTGAACGGTCTGCTCTCGTTTGCTGTGTGAGTTATGCTGGCTCCTGCTCTTCTCTTCTCCTTCATGCAAGAGCTCTCTTTGTGTTGTAAAGTCGTCTGCTCCATTTTCTTCACGGTCAGCTAAGTTTCACTGTAGGCTAGCCTGTCTACTTTCTGCTAGTTGACATTTTCCTCATGCATCTAGAATGTAAGATTGGATGTAGAAAGTTGCTACACCTGCTTTAGGAATGAAAATAGTAAAAATGTAAAAAAAAAACAAAACATAATGTATGTGTGTGTCTGTGTCTGTGTGATGTTTTAGGGTCACGCTGGGTATGTGGAGGTCAGAGGACAACTCTGTGGAGTCGATTCTTTCCTTCCACCTTTGCATGGGTTTCAGGGATCAAACTCAGGTCTCCAGGCTTAGACGGCAAGCACTTTTACTGGCTGAGCCATCTTGCTGGCCCACTTTTTTCTCTTTCTGTTATATTCTCTGACTGGATTAGTCAGGGTTCTCTAAAGAAACAGAACAGATAATGTGAATTTTTTAGATTTATCAGATTAGCTTACAGGATGGAGTTGGAGTAGTCCAACAATGGCTGCACCACACTGGTGAGGGGGAGAATTTGACAGTGGCTCAGTCCAGGAGGCTGGATGTCCCAGCATTCCCAATCTGGTGCTGAAAGCCTGAAGTATTTCTGGGGATCTGCTAGTCTTCAGTCTACTTTTGTAGGTTGGTTTTATAGCCTGATACTTTAATAAAGTCTTTAAGTATCAAGTACTTGTCAAGTCTAAAAGTTTTCAAGTGGAGTCTTTAAGATTAAGCAGAAGACTATTTGACCTGGAAATCAACGTCTTCCCTTTTATTCATTTCTCTTGTCTTACTAGCTAAGACTTAGCCTGATCTGTTGAACCAGTGGAGAGAGCGGGCACCCTTTTCTCATTTCAAATTTTAGAGGACATACTCTCCCATTTAATATAATGTTGGCTATACGTATGGCATACGTGGCTTTATTATGTTGAGGTCTGTTGCATCTATACCTTGTTTCCTCAGTGCTTTTTAATCATAAGAAGATGTTGGGCTTAGTATACGCTCTTAACCGTCAAGCCATCTCTCCAGCTTGTGTATGATATTCTTAATGTACTCTTGAATTTAAGAATTTTTGCATCTGTGTTTATCAGGGAAATGGGTCTGTCTGAAGTTGTTTTTTTTTCCCCCTTTGTTGTGTCTTTGTCCAGTTTTGGTACCATGGTAATAATGGCTTTATAGAATTAGTTTGGTGATGTTCCTTCCCTTTCTATTTTATGGCGCTTCTTTTAAAGTTTGGTGGAATTCAGCTTTGAATCCTCCGCCGAGCCTTTATTGGGAAGCATTTTTTTTAAAATTTTTTATTGCTGATTCAATCTCATTGATTGTTATGGATCTGTTTAAGTTGTTCATACCTCTTCATTTGATTTTGGTAGACCATATGTGTCTAGGAAGCTATCTCTTTCTTCTAGATTTTCTAGACTAGCTTTTTAAGACTAGCTTTTTATTACAGAGGAGGGAAGGAAGAATTGGTTAAAAAAGAGAGTTTTGTAGATCTTAGAGGGAGAAGAGGGAACTAAGTGTGAAGAGGACTATGAAAGGTGTCTCTGCTGTCAGGACTTTCCATGCTGTGAGCAAACAGTGAAAAGGCAAGGACGCATGCCCACTGCACCACAGTTAAGAAAGTAGGGTCAGCATGTCTAGGAGGATTGGCAGGAAGTGGGCAAGAATCAACCCATGGAAAATTTGCTTGAAATGGCATCTCATTGCAACAGAGGACAAATATGTCTTTAAATCTAGGAGAAACTTGATTTTCTTGGTGCTATAAGATTGAAACAGATTTCAATCTGGAATGAGTTGGTAGGAGCTTAGGTGAGATGGAGAAGAACCTGAGCTAGGACAGTGGGGAAGGGAAGGATGTGTGAGCGCAGTAAGAAGTAGCCTGTAGGACACTGTGACTACTGGCTCAGTCCACAAGATGATCTGACGGGGTTATGACAATTCTTGGCCTTCTAGTTATAATGACTGATAATTAATGGCTCTAGTTAATCAAGACATAAGGCAGATGATCAGGTCTGTGAGCAATAAGAAAAACTCATTTCAGGAGGGAGGATTGTTGCTCTAAGGATGTGATTTAGGACCAATGAAGATGGAAGATTCAGTCCTTTAGGAGTTGTCCTGAGAAAACAACTTAAAAAAAGAAAGAAAATATTCCCCAAAGATCTTCAGTACTGTATTATCAGATTCTTAAGACTACTACTATTATGATACAGTTAATTCCACAATCTATCCTAAAAAAGTAAAAATGCAAACAAGAATTTATGGTTTTCATATCTCTTTAGAATGAGTTTAGTTGCATGGTGAAAATTCATTCTAATAAATAGAAAATAAATGGAAAGCCATATGTCAGGATTAACTTAATTCTAGATGATGGTGTCATAATGATTTATTTTACCTTTTTCTATATGTTTGTGATTTGCAAAGCTTCTTAAGGGAGCATGCATTACTTTCTGAGGAGGAAACAATGAGTTCTAAATTGTATATGAAAAGCTAGCATGGTGGCATATGCCTGTAATTCCGGCACTTAGGAGGCTGAGGCAGGAGACTGATGTAATTTTGAGGAAATCCTGGGCTACACAGGAACACCTTGCCTCAAAACAAAATGAAGGGTAGTATATTAAATGGAAATATTAAAAACAGGTAAGTACTAAGTTCTGTTAAATCCATAGAACAAGATGTGAAAGAGCCAGAATTTAGTTTATGAAAAGTTATTGAGGTAGATAAATGTTTATAAAACATTAACGATCAGCGTTCAGTTGACGATGATATGAACCTATCTATCTAAAAGAGGGCTAGCATAGAAGGCCAGGGTTCATGTATACACACTCACATGTGCACACATATGAACATCACACATGCAGTCAGGGTGATGGGATTGAGGATGGTGGTGTAGTAGTTACTTTCCTGTTGCTGACCCCAAAGCCACTTCTATTTTTACTTGCTATTATTTTTATTTTTTTGTTTTTGAGTGTATTGCCTGCATGTGTGTAACTGCACCCATGTTGTACAATGCCCACAGAGGTCAGAGGAGGGTGTTGGATTCCCTGGGACTGGAGTTAGGACGATTGTTAGCTGCCATGTGGGTGCTGGGAACTGAACCCGAGTCTTCTGCGAGAGCAACCAGTGCTCTTGATGGCTGAACCATCTCTCCAGGCCCCAGAGTCACTTATAGAAAGAAGAGTTTAAGCTTATGGTTCCAGAAGGGTTAGAGTCACAGTGGAGTAGTGCAGCAATGAGGCAGCTGGAACACACACATCTTCAAGCAGGCACAGGAAGCAGAGACACAAACTGGAAATGGACAAGGCTACCTACCCCAAGTGACATGCTTCCTCCAAAGCCTCTGCAAACAGCACCACCAACTGGGGACAAAGTGCTCAGCTACTTAGCGCCTCTGGAGGATCTTCCTTATTCAAACCACAAGTGTTTTCTGTGTATTCATATTTCTTTAACATTTTACAGGCTCTGGCGTAGGATCTACCTCAGACAAAGATGATAATTATTATCATTGTAAAACATAGAATAAACACCCGTATTACAGGAGCTACGATGACTTATTTGCCTTTCCTGGCTTTGATCTTCAGGTAGAACTCCAGCTCCTTACCCTCTAGTGTCCAACACTCAGAGCCCCAGGAGAAGATCCCCACATCCAATCTCAGGGAACGGTACTTATTGCCTCCTTGAACTCAGACTGTGTGCATGCAGTGGGGGCCAAGCCTAGTGTTGGCAGCTGGTCACCTGAGCTCATACTTCAGCCTCTTGTGGTAGGGCACCCAGTGAGCTTGTGCCAGTTGTCCAAGAGGTGCCCATCACTCAGTGCTGGCTGCAAAGAGCGGCGATGTATTTTTTTTTAAGTCAGAAAGGACATACACCCAACCACTTACAACTTGCATTTCTGTGTTTGACTTGTGCACAGGCAGAATTGTTAGTATCATTAAAGTGTTTAAAAAACTATTTTGACAGTAAATTCTGATATTTCTGCAGTGCATGTTTTTCTCATTTTCATGTGATTTCAATAAAAGTAGTAATCATTATCCAAACCTGGAGAACTCCTGCGCACATTCATTTATTGAGAAATGTAGCCATTTGAAGAAGCCATTAGCTATTTTCTTTCTGATCTTGAAAATGAATTAATTTTAGAAGTGAAATTCAAATGAATAGCCTCAATGTGACAGATGATTTTTTAAAACTAATTGCCTGTGATGTGTTTAGAAATCTATCTTTGAATGTTCTGTTTCACTTATGGACCAGACTCTTGATTTTGAACAGAATGGAACATCATTTCAG
>NW_008330297.1:630199-636499 GCF_000622305.1 Nannospalax galili | reverse complement strand
ACACCACCACGCCTGGCTACAAAGGATAAACTTTTGACCACTGATATAGTGAACCCTCAGATCCTGAAATTTTATATATATATATATATATAATTTATTTAATGTGTATGAGTATACTGCCTGCATGTATGTAAGTGCACCCATATCATCCTATGCCCACAGAGGCCAGAAGAAGGTGCTGGATCCCCTGGAGCTGGAGTTACAGACTGTTGTTAGCTGCCATGTGGGTGCTAGGATTTGAACCCAGGTCTTTTTCAAGAGCAGTCAGTGCTCTTAACTGCTGAGTCATCTTTCCAGCCCCAGATCCTGAAATTTATAAAAATGCAATTTATAAAAGAAGATTTCATTGCATTCTCACTAACTGCAAATGACTGGGAGGCAATGCACTGCAAAGAAGAATAAACGAGGGGCGATCAATAGGAAGCAACCACCTGTTGGGAGTGGTGCTGATTCTTACCTGTTATTTTGAGCCCTCAAGGCCTAGGAACCAATTCTGTTGTACCTTTCCTAGCACCACAGTGTTCACAGTGTATCGTTGATATATTTGACCTTCACTAAGCCCCAATACAACCGTAAACACAAACAGCAATGTCAGCCTTAACTGTAAAGCAACCCTTCAGCTGTTGTAGACCTTTGGCACTTCTGTGGTACAGGAAGCACTCTGATCTATTCCTGTGCTAGCCGAAGAGCCAGGGGGTATGCAGAGCTAACAAACACTTGAAAGGCAGCAAAGGTTATTAAGGAACTGAAATTTTATGTTAAGGTTAATTAGCTCCAATATTGGACTGCAGAGATCTAAAAGAATGACTACTATGAGGCCAGTATGCACGCTCAATACCCGGGATCTTGTTGAAGCACAGATTCTAACCCAGTAAGTCTGGGCTGAGTTGACATTCACCATTTCTAATTAGCTCCAAGGACATGCTGAGGCATTGATCTGGCCCTATACCTTGAGAAGTATCTGGAATATGTATACTCACATCCATTTGATTTTAGGTTATTGTCTAAAAAGGCGAAAATGAATTTAAATGAGGTCTAAGGTTTTCGGGAGTCTTCACATCCCCGAAAACCCTGTCCCAGCAACAATGGGATAAGCAGTAGTGGGCAAGCTTGTGGCCAGGAGTGTGTGTTTGCTCTAATGTCTTGCCTGCTTTGATGGCTGGATTAAGGAATGCTTTGGAGATTAGCGAGACACACTGCTGGCTGTGTCTGTGATAGCATTCCCTGAGATGATTAGAGCATAATTCCTGATGAAGCCATCATAGCATGGCACTCTTGGGAATTGGGAAAAGGTAAGCCGTAGGACCTAGCTGCAGGAAGTATGCCATTGAGGGTGTATTCCTGGGGCTACAGCTTGTCACTGACTCGCCCTATATTACCCTTTCTCTAATTCCTGGCCACTGTGCTGTGCACTGCTCTGTTTTCACCACGTTTGCTCTATCATGATAGACTTATACGCCTAAAATTAGGAGTCAGGGGCTGGAGAGATGGCTCAGCGGTTAAGAACACTGACCCGGATTCGAATCCCAGTACCCACATGGCAGCTTACAGCTGTCCGTAACTCCAGTTCCAGGGGATCTGACAGCCTCTTTTGTCCTCCACAGGCATTGCATGACACGGGTGCACTTACCTACATGCCGGCAATGCACGCATACACATAAATAAAAATAATAAAATATTTTTAAAAATTAGGTGCCAAAACAAATCCTTTCTTCCTTGTGCTGTTTTTATTAAGGTTAGTGATTCAGAAACTAGCCAGTGACCCACAGGCATATGTAGGGTGTACATGGGAAGTTAACGTTTCCACTGTGCGTGTCATAGGTTACAAAGACCCTTCTGTATTTTTTAAAGAACAGACACTCTTTCTTACAGGCATTGTGTATGAAGCTGTGTGGAATTCCAAAATACTACCAAGCACACTTTCATGGGACAGTGAGGCCACCTGATGGTAAGTTTTCTTGTCATGTCTTTGATTTATGTGCTCATTGATTTCTGTTCTTCCAAATAGAGTGGGAGCTGAGAGCTATGAGCGAAACAGACTGCTCACACTAATCCATTTCACCTACGGGCTGTGCTCAGTTCCTCTCTCTTAGTGCCATCTTCAGTAATGTCTTTTGACAAACTGCCCAGTAATCAGAGGAGCTAAAGATGAGTAAGATAAAGGCGAGCTGGTTTCTAGCCTCAGGACCTTAATTTTTTACCTGTAAAGATGTTGAGCAGATCATTATAATGTACTGTAGACTAAGCTATAATAAATAACATCTTATGGAATGGTAGGACCTGTGTAAACTGTAGCATAATGCATATAACATATGAGCAATTCCCATTTTTATAGGAATTCAGAGATTTATGAACTCCACGTGTAAGCAAAAGCTTTCCTTTGAGTTACTCTATAACAGGGGGACAGTGCCTCTCCCAGACACCACAGGCTGTCAAATAAAAGCTGAGTTCCAGGAATGGGTTGCCTCTTTCAGAGGTATTGGTCAGTGGGGTTCCAAGATCCACCCCAAAATTACAGACCATTAGTATTGCTCTTGGTTACTCTCCAGAACTTGATGATAAAACACTATTAGTGAACAAACTACATAGCTGAGTCATAAAACATGGAGAAATCAAACTGGTACCTACCTGGAAGTTTCATCTCTACTGGCTAGCCCCAGAATGTTCTATTTATTTTCCTGGATGAGAAAAATATCCATCAATCTTACCCAACTGTGAACCCTCAGGCTACACTAACCACTGGCCCGGCAAGATTGACCCATTGGTACAACAGGGGCAGGAATGGTATGGGAGCAGCTAACCACTTCTGAGTGGATTTAAAGTCTGCTCCATAGCACAGAACTCTTGCCTGGTACCATGAACTGAGCCCAAACCCCAAGACTGACTAGGTCATAGGCCCTAGAGAAGAACCTAGTACTACTATCATGCTAAATAAACATAGTATTAAACTTCCACCCAAATTTTTATCTTTACATCCATAGATTAGTGCATCTCTCGGCCCTCAGAGACGCTTCCTTCTGCAATAGGAAGTGATTAACACAGAGTCCCACAGCTGGCCAGCATGCAGAGAATAAGAGACTGTGGAGTGCCCAGTTCCAAATGGGACACCTATATTGTGCCCACTCTCCCCAAGGCTTGGGGATCACTGCAGAAGAGGGGTGGAAAGCCAGTAACAGACACCTGGACGGGACAGGGCTGTTGTACACAGTGGCTGTGACTGCATGCACAAGCCCTGCACAAGATCAAGCTAGACAAAATCACAGCATAGATGGGGGAGGAGCTCGTGAAGTTCCACCCCTAGTTGAGAAGCTATTGGCAACTGATGATCTCTGAAGGGAGGGAGTCAGTTATTGTCAGGGATGTGGTCCCTGAGAGGTGCCTGTGCTCCAGTTGATGGCCCCACCCCCATGCACATGCAAGCAGCACTAAGAGGACTCAGTGGGTTCAGAGAGAGAGAGAGAGAGAGAGAGAGAGAGAGAGAGGGCGGGAGGGGGGGGAGGGGAGTGGGGGGGAGGAAGAGAGAGAGAGAGAGAGAGAGAGAGAGAGAGAGAGAGGAAGTTGGGAGGGAGAAGTGGTGGGGGATAGGGAAGAAATTGGAGAGGAGAGACTGGAGAGTGGATTTGATCAAAACATATGCATGAGTGAATTTCTCAATAAAAAATGCATAACTTATATTTTAAGGTTTAAAAATATACCTTATAAATTCATATTTTACTATTTTTTTGTCTTAACAGAAATAACAGTTAGTTGTAGACATGGCCGTCCCTTGATAACACTTACTCTGCCATCCAGGAACGAGCGCTGTCAGTTTGCTGTCGAGCCAATGTTGTCAACAGTAGGCTCGTTCCTCCAGGACTTGCAAAATGAAGACAAAGGCATCAAAACTGCAGTCATCGTCACAGCAGGTGTGTGTCTCAGCCTACAACTCCTCTCTTCTGCCCCTGTGTTTTGGGTCCTGACTTTTCTAGGAAGAATTTCATTATATAATAAACTATAGAATTCACTATATAATAAATGGCTGGCTTTTTCTGAATTCTTCCATTTTATGCATCAATACTATTAGAATAATAACTCAAAGCTAGGATGGTGGTGCATACCTGTAATCCTACTACCTGGGAAGCTGAGGCAGAAGGATTGAGAGTTCAAGGCCAGTCTAGGCTGTGTAGTGAGACCCTGTCTCAAGACAAAACAAAACAAAGACAACATAAAAGAAAAGTCCCAAGCCCGGTGTGGTGATGCACACCTTTAATCCCAGCACTTGGGAGGCAGAGGCAGGTGGATCTCTGTGAGTTCAAGGCCAGCCTGGTCTATACAGCCAGTTCCAGACCAGCTGGGGCTACAGGGAAACCCTGTTTCTAAAAAGACCGAAAAAACAAAACAAACAAAACCCCAACTCTATTAAATTAAAAAAAAGATGGAATAAATGTAAGTTTCAGTTACTTATTTCATGAACAGCCTGAAATTTTTTTCCCTCAAGGAAATTTTAGTAGAATAGTGTATAATAATCAGCAAAATTTGAATAATTAGGAAGTTAAATGTATTTTCAACAATTAAAATAGGCAGCAGTTCATTAAAATTCACAGTGAATTAATCTTTGTTATAAAGCTATTGTAGTCAGATATTTTTCATATAATTCATTCTTAGGAAAAAAATGTATTTTAATACCAGCAGAGATTCTTGGTCATTTAGATATCTAAATATATGATACGTATTCTATATTCTCGTGGTCTGAAATGATCTTAGACTGACTGCCTCTAAACTAGAATAAAAAATTACTTACCTTAGCTCAACATTTAGAGGCTAATGGCACATAAAAATTAATAAATTGGCATTGTTATTGTAGTAAAAGCTTTAAATAAGCTTGTCTAAAAGTTAATGATTACTGTTGTAGTTTTGTGAAAAGGAAATAAACAGGAGACATGGCTCAGTAGTTGAGAGCACATACTGTTCTTGCATAGCACCTAAGTTTGATTTCAAGCACCCACACTGCAGCTAACAGCCTTCTGTAACTCTAACCCCGGGTGACCTGCACCAAGGATAGAGTGTGTGAACCTTAGGAAAGCCTTAAGCTTCATTAGAGGAGGCCATACGGGCATAAAATCATTAGAGTGGCCAAATGGCTTTAAATTATAAAACATAAAGTTCCCCAAGTGACCAAGCTGCTATAGATTGGCAGTTTGGCCTTGCTCAAGCCTTACCAGTTGGTCACTCCTGGGACTGAGAGAGACTGTTTTGGAGCCCACCTGTCTCCTCTAGGCTCATAGATAGATAACACGCCTACCAAGTCTGAGGAAATAATCTTAGGAAGAAAGACCCTCAATCACCCAGGACACCAGACCCAGGCACTAATTCAACTCCCTACATAGTGCAGCTGTGTCTCACAACTTTTCTTATAAAAACCCCTAGTTTCTTTGTCACATTGTAGATGCTTGGTCATGTGGTACCCTCTACCTCTCACTGTGTCTTCTTTGAATAAAGGAAGCTATATTCTTGGCCTGCTGCAGGTTTGGCTCTAGTTTCTTGTCTCCTACTCCTCCGTCTTTCCTTTTAGTCTCCAAAAATCTAACATACCCTCTTCTAAATTCCACAGGCACTGCAACTACAAACCCACAAATAGACACATACATATATGTATTATTAAAGATGAAAATAAAAGCTTGAATTGAACAGAAATAAACATTGTTCGTCCCTAACCAAGCTCAGAACTAAGTAAAGAGTTTGGAAAAGTATAGATTAAAGGATTTATTCATTCAACAAATATTTGTTGAACATGTAATACAGGTCTGGCCATGTCCCAGATGCTATAGGCAGCAAAGAACAAGAGAGATTAAAGTTCCTGACCTTCAGAGGGAGTTAAAGGAAAGTTTTTGCCCCTTGCCCTCCAAGGTCAACTAAGTTCCAGGGGACTATGGAACATCTCTCAAAATGTCCTGTAACTGTGGTGAGTCACCTGCCCTCTTGTTCAGGGAGGACATGGAGACCCCACAAGATGAACTTGAACCAGTGTCCAGTCTACAAAGAGAAGCATCAACTCAGAGGAAACATCTCATTCATGCTTCCAAATGAAGCCAGACGTGGTCGAGTAGGACCTTTGACTTATCTTCACATAGATGGAACTGGTAAAAGAAAGGAGCCAGGGGCTCCTCCCAAGCCCATGTTACCCCTGAGGAACAGATCCTCAAACAACCTTAACTGTCAATATAAATTGATTTATTTGGGCCAACTGTATGGTCTTAAACACCCAAAAGGAAAGTATAACCGAAGAGTAAAGTCATCAGTATATTTCCTTAAGAATTCAAG
>NW_008330297.1:603234-629998 GCF_000622305.1 Nannospalax galili | reverse complement strand
CCCACGCATACACACACACACACACACACACACACACACACACACATGCACACACACAATGGAGGAGGAACCCAATAGAGAGATGGTTTTGGAAGCTCTCGTCAATAAGTCCCAATGGACTCTGACATGACATTTGAAAATTTCCCTTTTCTGATTTTTTTTTCTGGTTCCTTTTCTGGAATACATAATGCTAACTACCCTTTCCTTTACTTCTCCTTCACATCCCCTATTCACCAGTCAAGGACTTTCTTTTCTCCCTACAGATAAGAGTTATGCAATTTGGGAGTCTTTTAGATAGACCCACTGAAGGGGTACCCCAATTGCCTCACCCTGCATCCCTGTTCACCATGGAGGAAGCCAGAGCAGTCTGCGTCCCGATTCTCTATCTGCAAGCAGGGTAACCTCTTCAGAGGATGGTGTGATAAGAATAGGAGGCAGGTATTGGCTAGGCAGTTAGGGTAAAAGGACCCCGAAGAAAAGTAGCCAGACTCTTGGCTAAAAGTCAAAATGTCCTTGGGCCTCTAAGCAACATACTCCATTACAAAGGACAAAAATGTCAAAAGTATTTGGGAACTCTTATCTAATCCTTAAAAGATTTTAGGGTTACCTCTTCAGAGAGGGGAATGTTAGAGTAGCCAAAAGCCTCATTTATAAAAAAGAAGCAGAAAGTACATGAAGTTATCAGAAAAAAGTGATGAGGAGATATGGGAGGAGTTGGGCATGGATTTGATCAAAACACCTTATATGCTTATAGCCCTGTATGAAATTCTCAATAAATTATTTTTTTAAAACGTTCCTGACCTAAAAAGGAGCTTACATTTTAGGTTAGAAAGAAACAAGATAAAGCAATAATTATGCAGTCTGTTAAATGTTAGTGGAGAAAACAGTAAGGAATGTGGGAGTGTGATGGATCACATCAGACTAAAGACCTGGACAAGATGAGAGGGACCTGGAGGAGATAAGAGGGGCCCAGAGGAGATGGGGGGCCTACAGGAGATTGGGGGCCTACAGGAGATGGGGGGCCTACAGGAGATAAGGGGGCCTACAGGAGATGGGGGAACTATATGAGATGAGGAGGGCCTACAGGAGATGAGGGGCCTACAGGAGATGGGGGCTACAGGAGATAAGGGGGAGCCTAGAGGAGATGGGGGTCCTAGAGGAAGTGAGGCATGCTTGGAGAAGAGGAGAGGGACCCAGAGGAGATGAGGAGGGCTTGTAGCTAGGAGGATCTCTGAAGGCAGAGGCCTTAAGGTAAGTGCAAAGGAGGGAGCTGGGCTGAAGAAGGAATTCTCAGAGGTGGGAACAGATTGAAAAAAGCTAGTACGTTATTTATTGTAAAGACTTTTGCATTTAACTGGAAGGTGAGCTTTCTTGTTGCCTTGTGGCCAAAATGGGGTTCCAAGTAACTCAGGAGCAGGAGCAATGGATGTGGGATGCCCAGAGAGCAGGCCTTGCCTGCCTGGGAGTCCAGCAGCAGGCAGATGTGTGGGTAGAACTCAGATGGGGTTGAACTGAGCAATGAAGGACCTGATGAAGAGACATGGAAACAGTGGTTGATTTTCACTCTGCTTCCCTCTACAAAACTCCAAAACTTTGAAAACAGCACAAAGAAAGAAGTTGGAAAGTCAGAGAGATTTTTCTCTTAAGGGAGTTAGGAAGGGGCTCTCTGGATTTAGTGAAAATACTTTATTGGAGGCCTAACTGGATACTTGCCCAAGAACACATGAAAAAATTCAACACTGTAATCATTAGCTTCTTAAAACTGATGTCAATCTCCTGCTGTTCATACATTTGTGTAAAGAATAATGTAACCCCTCAACTGAGAAGTCATATTTAGTTGATTGCTTTTTATAGTGATATTTTAAGAAGCTAATTTGAAGTCATTTAAATGTAAGTTTTGGTGGGGGGTGGGAGGGGGTTCTTTTTGAAACAGGGTCTCCCTGTAGACCCAGCTGGTCTGGAACTCACTATGTAGACCAAACTGGCCTCAATCTCACAGAGAGCCTTCTGCCTCTGCTGCTTCTCCTGAGTTCTGGGATTAAAGGCATGTGCCACCACACTCTGCTAAATATAACTTGATAAGAAAAATCTTTGGTCTGTTACTGATTTTTTAAAAAATGAGACTGTGGGTGGGAGTTTGCCTGTGTCTAACTGGTGCTTGAAAAGAGTGTTCTGAGCCTGTTGCAGTTTTGCCCACTGTGTGGGTTGAATTATTTTCTGATTCTTGGGAAAATGATCTCACTCTAATTGAACAGGAACCCAAACAGCCAGATTCTAGCAACAGACCCAGGTACAGACTTGACAAACTGCCTTCTGGAACAGAAGAACCACAGCGACCAAGAATGAGGCGGGCAGCTAGGTTCTTACCCCCTGAGGTAGCATCCCTAGGGCCCACTGGATCCATAGCTCAAAGCCACAGACACCTGGCCAGAAGATGCACGCCCAGTACTTTTCACATAGCTGTCTGTGGGCTGTTCTGAGAGAGTGATGGAAGCGAACCCCCAGCCAGCCCAGCTTCTGCTTATTGCCCAGTGAGGTTGCTTCTTAACACCTGGGCCACATTAGAGGTTTTATGTTTTTCCAAGGAGGCTGAATGAGAACCTCTGGAAAACACCTTGAGGTTAAAACTTCCCACAAGGTGTTTTTTTTTTTTTTTTCCCTGAAACATTCATATTGCTAAACCAGAATGCTAGAGACTGGGAGATCTTGAAACTTTACCTAACAGCTGCAGATGCTAGCTCAAAACAGTGCTAGGTCTTAGGACAAGTTTCAAAGACTCCCAGCAGCAAAGCTCCGCAGCAACTGGGAAACAGTCTCCTGGGCCTAGAGCTAAGACTCTTTTATAATGAAAAATTGGAGAGGGAAAGCATAAGTTTGCACTGTGGTGACTGGAACATTTTGGTGCTACTTGGCCACTAAGTTTTGAACTAACACAAATCAATCTCAGTAATTGAAAATAAAAGAAAGGTCTTTTAAAGTGCCCCTGTCTCCATGTCTATGTACAGCATGGGCTTGGCTGTAAGCAGCAGTAACGAGCTTTGATATACAGAAGTACACGTCAGTAGGCTATCAGGGTGAAGTGACAGAAATCCAGGCTCAGCTACAGCGGCTACGATAGCAACAGGAAGAGGAAAAGAGCTCTCTAGATGGTCTGCCTGCTGGGCTCTGCTACTAATATCCTGTCCAAGAAAAGCCTCACCACAGAGTCTGAGAGTGCGTCATAAGGTGCAGTGAGACTGGAGAAAGATACAGCCCAGTACAAAACTGCACAGAGCATGATTTATTGGGGCACAGGGGTGCAGCCTGATGCCTTGGGAAGCATCACAATCCAATGTGAAGCCCACCAGTTGTAGTGGTGCGCCTCCTGTCAAGGCAGGAGGAGCAGAAGTGCAAGGTCATCCTCAGCTACAGATTTATGTTTGAGGCCAGCTGCATGAGACCCTATGAAAAAAAATCCTCACAATTTGGGTTAGGGGAGGGTTTCTACAGTAGTCCAAATAAAAGTGACTTCATCAGGGGCTAGAAAATGGCTCAGTGGTTAAGAGCACTGGCCTCTCTTGCAGAGGACCCAGGTTCAGGTCCTAGCACACGGCAGCTAACAACTGTCCCTAACTCTGTTCCAGGGGTTCCAGTGCCCTCTTCTGGCCTCCACAGTCATTGCATGCATGGGGTGCACATATATACATATATATATATATATACATATATATACAGGCAAAACACATACGCATAAAATAAGTAAATAATTTTTTAAAGTGACTTCATTTAAGCCAGAGTAGACCCGGTTGGTCTCAAGCTAGAATCAAGGATGCTCAGCACATCCCAGCAAGGCCTATAAAGCTCCAATGTCCACACTGATGGTTTATCTATTTCTAGTGTGTAGGGAACTACATTGGGAAGCAGACCAGGTGCTCAGGGTCATCATGAGGTTGCAGCTCAAGATGGCTGCAGCCAGGTCAAGTGGAATTCCTGCCCATACTTTGGACATGGCTGCCTCCACTGGTCTGGCCTTGATGTGGAGTTCCCAACTCACCTCCCTGAATCTTTGTAGACTCTTTAAAACAGGGAAGCTCACCTGGGTTCCAGCCCATTTGGCATAACAGGAGAGGAGTCCTACCCGTTACATATGGTCCAGTGAAACAGGAGATAACGAAGCACCAGGGGATCCTAGTTTGAGAAGCCACCTGAAAGGCACACGTCCACAACTGTAATATAAAAACTAGAGTCTGTAATTTTCTGCATGTTGGAACATGGTGCTTACTGATTCAAATCGGTTCTGTATTGCTTGTCTTTCAGATGGCAGTGAGATTCCAGCTTCAACCTTGATGGATGCTTTGCTAAGGGAAGATTTTAAAATCATCATTAACAAACTAGCATATGATATACAGTGTCCCAAAAAAGGTAAGAAACACAGCCCTCCATCTACCTTAACAGAGCTCTCCAAAGTGTGGCGTGATCTTCACAACTGAAGCCCCTGGAGTTCTGAAATCCCAAGTTTTCACATAGAGCCTCCAGCAAACTTTCATTTACCATGCAGGTGTCCCAAGAGGCTATTGCTTTTTGTGACTCTCTGAATCTACCTCCCTTCAACATTGGGGGCCTTGGTTTGCCCTGGGACCTCGGTTTTTCCATCCAAAGTACTAACCAGGCCTGGCCCTGCTTAGCTTCCAGGATCAGGCACGTTCATGGTGGTATGGCTGTAACCTGACCTTCACTCTCCTATGTCTCAGGAGAGTTGTGGATGTTCAGTTTGTTCCCTTTTGTATTTGTTGTGAAGATGGAAAAGGGTTTTAGGCTCCTTAAGTGCCAGTTCTGAAGCTGGAAGTCTTAACTCTTTAAAATTTTCTTTTTTAATTTTTTTTGCTGAGTGTGCAGCAGTGTGGTGGCGCACTTGAGAGGCAGAAGCAGGAGGATCTCTGTAAGGTTGAGGCCAGCCTAGTCTACATAGTGCGTTTAAGGCCAGCCAGCTACATAGTAAGACCCTGTCTAAAAACAAACAAACCCCAAAACATAACAACAAAAAGAAATTTTCTTTTAATTTCAAACTGTAAATTGAATAATCCTAATCAGAAAGTCTGAAATCCAAATTCTAAAACTTTTTAAGTGTTGATATCACATGTGGAAAACTCTACACATGAGTTCTTGTGATGGGTGGTCAGAATGTATATACTAGGAATGTACCTTAGAGACAGAGCATTTGCCTGGCATACTATGCATATAATAAAATTACCTTCAGTCTAAGTATATAACATAAATAAATTTTGTGTGTACTTAGCCTCATCCTCAAGATACCTCACTATGCCTATGCAATATTCCAAAATCTAGAAAACATGTAAAATCAGAAACAATGCCAAGCATTTTAGATAAGAGAATTTCAACCTGAGTCATTTTAAATATTAGCAATTTGCTTTTAAATTTCTATTACTGCTGCTTCAAATATTGCTTCTGTTCCCTTCCTCCTTCCTTTTTTTTTTTTAAATTTGATTTGGATTTTTAAAATAATTTATTTTATGTGAATAAATGTTTTGCCTGCATGTATGTTAGTGTACCCTGTGTGTGCAATGCTCACGAGAGATCAGAAGAGGGCATTGGATTCAGTGAAACTGGAGTTACAGTTGTTAGCTGCCATGTGGGTGCTGGGAACTGAACACGGGTTCTCTGGAAGAGCAGCCAGTGCTTTTAACTGCTGAGCCATCTCTCCACCTCCCTCCCTTCGCTCCCTCCCTCTCTTCCTTTTCCAAATGGTATTTCCATCATGTCCATGTTGTACTTTCTGTAGCTGTCCCATGGTTCTTAGGTTTAACTTGGAGAGTTTCTGTAGGCAGATCCTCAAGCCCACTGAATCTTTCTTTGCCTGTGTCTTGTTCAGTGATAAGCCCATCAAAGGCATATTTCATTTAGTGATTTTTATTCCTGGCTCTTCCTTCTGGTTCTTTTTACCATTTTCATCTGAGTTTACTTTGCATTCTTGGATGCTGCTCTTTATATCCATTAGAGACACTATGATATCAATCAGTTGTTTTCACATCATAGTTTAATAATTCCAAAGTCTGTGCTATTCCATTCTTGTCAACCCCAGCATGGAATGCTAGATCCACACTGGCCAAGGCCCAGTGTACCAGTTAGTTTTTGTCACAAAATAGAGTCACCTGGGAAAAGGGAATATCGGGGAAGGAATTTCCTTCATCAGACTGGCCTGTGGGCTTGTCCATAGCACATTTTATCAATTGCTAATTGATGTAGGCGTGCCCAGCCCATGATGGGTGGTGCCATCCCTGGGCAGATGGGCCTGGGCTGTATGAGAAAGGGGGCTGAGCAAGCCAGGGGAGGAAGACTGAACGCAGTGCTCCTCTGTGGTCGCTGCTGCAGTGGCTGCCTTAGGTATCCTCAGTGATGAACTGTTACTTGGGATTGTAAATTGAAACAAACCCTGTCCTCACTTTTCTTTCCTGAGTTTGGCTTGGACTCTGCTTTGTCAGATGGTTACTACCACTTGCCTTCAGATCCCACTTACTCGGAATATTCTTTCCATCCTTTCATTTCCACTCTGGCATCTGCCAGGCAGGTTTCTTGCAGGCAGCAAACAGGTCTTGTTTTTCAACCTGTTCAGCCAGTTTAAGACCATTTGCATTTAGGGTTATTATCAGAAGTATGTACTAATTTCTCCCTTCTTCATCTCAGAGGTTGGATGGTTTACTGAGGTAATAAGGTTTCTTTCCTAATTTTTAATTTTACAAGTAAGATCTGTTTTTGCCATTAGTGTTCTGATAGAAAGGAGGAACTTTGTTTTGTTTTTTGATTTATTAATTTTTATTTTATTATATGTATGAGTTATTTTTTAAACCTTTATTATTTTTTAATTTTTATGTGTATGAGTGTATTGTCTGCATGTGTGTAAGTGAATCTGTATTGTACAGTGCCCGCAGAGGTCAGAAGAGGGTGTCAAATAACCTGGAACTGAAGTTACAGATGGTTGTTAGCCGCCATGTGAGTGCTGGGAATGAAACCCAAGTATTCTGCAAGAGCAGTCAGGGCTGAGCCCTCTCTCTAGCACCAGAAGAAGGAATTTTTAGAAATTTTGTGCTCTGCTTTAAGCAGATAGACTCTAGAGAACCAACAATTGATGAATGGCATTTCACAAAATTTAAAAATTTCTGCACAGCAAAGGAAACAATTAAATGAAGTCAGCTTGTAAAGTGGGAGAAAACCTCTGCTAGCTCTACATCTGACAAAAGATTAATATGTAGACTATAAAAGAACTAAAAAAGTAAATAATAAGAAAAAAAATAGCCCAATCAATGAAATGAACAGACAGTTCTTAAAAAGATGAAGGACAGCTGGGCTTGGTGGGACACTCTTTTATCCCAGCACCAGAGGGGCAGAGACAGGCAGGTCTCTGTGAGTTCAAGGCCAGCCTGTCTACATAGGGAGTTCCAGGCCAGCTGAGGCTATATGGTTACCCTGCCTCCAAAAAACAAAATAACAAGAAAACAAATAATAAATGCTGGCAAGGTTGTGAACAAAATGGAACCCTTACACATAGCTGGTAGGGATGTGAACTAGTCCAGGCACTATGGAAATCATATGAGGATCTCAGAAAACCAAAACTACGTGTACCATATGACTCAGCTATCCCATTCCTGGGTATTTTTTGAAAATTATTTAAATTTTATTTTGCATGTACAAGTGTTTTCCTTACATGTATGTAAGTGCATCTGTGCACGCAATGCCAACAGAGGCCGGAAGAAGGCATTGGATCCCCTGGAACCGGAGTTACAGATGGTTGGTAGCCACCATGTGGGTACTGGGAACCGAACCTGAGTCCTCTGTACGAGCAGCCAGTGCTCCTAACCACTGAGCCTTCTCTCCGGCCCCCTTCCTGGGTATTTACCCAGGACTCCTAGTCAGCATTTCACAGAGATGCTTTCACATTAGTGTTTGCTGTGGCACTGTTCACAATAGCTAAATTATGGATCAACCAACAGTATCTGTCAAGAGCGGAATGGACAAAGAAAAAATGGTTACGTGCACAGTGAACATTTTTTCTGCCATAAAGTTCTGTTGCTTGCAGGAAAATTGATGCAACTGGAGACAAAGCAATGAAGTCAGCCTCAGAATGACAAACACTGCAGGCTGTGTGTCATCGGTGGTTCCCAGATCTTACATAGATACATAAGAGTTATGCACGTGTGTATGACAAGGAAGGGGCAGCAGAACTGTTTAGGGGAACAGAGGGACTTAAAAAGAAGAGCGGGATGGAAAGGGAAGAGGAGGAAGGCGCAGAGGGGAAAATATGCTCGAAGTACATTAGATACATGTATGAAAATGTCCTTGTGGAACAGTATCATGTATATACAGTGAACATAAGATGAATGGATAGTGCAGTGAATATGCACCAATGGGGAAAATTAAGAATTTTAAAAGTCCTTACCAAAGTGGCAACATTTTGGGTTAGCATATTTTGATCTCCTACACTTTTTTTTTTGTATAACATGTGTTAATTGCCTTTCAGATCTGTACTGTACATAACCTCCCTTACAAGCAGAACCTACACTTGAACTGCTTTTCACATTTGATTTGACCTTGGTTTACATGTCTATATACCAGCTTTCTTCTCCTGTAGATCCTGAAATAACTGTTGGAAAGGATAGGGAGTAGGGTCTGAGGTTACTAACATTCAGGAATAAAAGCCATGAACTAATGCGATACAAGTGAGTTACGGTGAGGCAGTCACGTACATTCTGGTAAATGGATTCTCCCCTTGCTTTTCCTATACGTATATGTCTTTTATCGTTTACATTTATATGTGTGTATGCGTGCATGGAACTTAGATGACAGCTTTTCGGAGTCAGTTCTTTCCTTTCACTATGAAGGTCCAGGGGCTCAACTCAGCTCTTCAGACTGCTCAAGGCTGAGCCCATCTCAAGGCTCATATGCATCTTTTTTTAAAACAACAGTAGAAGTCCTATTAAAGACACACTGACTTTCCAAAGTTGAATTTTATCACTACAGATTGGCTTCATACAAGAGACTGACGGATTCAACACCAGAGCTCAGATGTGCAGGCATAGGGACTTAGATTTGATTGCCTGGACTTTTTGGAGGGAAAAAAATGTGGTAGATGCCATTGTTTCTCTTCTTTTCTCAGAAGAACCAAGTAAAGAGCACACGACTGAGATGGAGAGTGTGAGATCCTTGGTTCACAGACTCTTCACAGTCTTGCATGTGGAAGACTTTCAGAAAAGAAGAGAGCACCATTTGATAGCAAAGATCGATCACCTGAAGGAGCAGCTGCAGCCCCTGGAGCAGGTATGGAGGTGGCACAGCTGGACTGTTGGCAGACATACCTGCTATTGCCAAGTGCTTGTCGTATGAGCACTTGTATCTTTTAACTATGCTCACTTCTCCTTTAATCCTCAAAATGATCCTGTTTTCTTCCTCACTTTGGGACGAAGGAAACTGGGTAACTGAGGTATATGCAGTTAGCACGTGGCAAAGCCTGAACTTGGGGGATCTCACTGCAAAGACAAAGCTTTTGTTTTTGAGACAAGTTCTCCCTGTAGCCCTAACTGTCCAGGAATTTGCTGTGTAGACCTTGCCGGCCTCCATCTCACAGAGATCTACTTGCCTCTGCCCTCCCAAGTGCTGGGTTTAAAGGTGTACATTACCATGCCCAGCTCAGAGCAGAATTTTAGCCTCTGCCTCCTCAGCATCAGCCATGAGTCTCTGTAAATATGTGAAGTGGGATGTGGCAAAGTGCTACTGCACAGGTCCTAGCTCAGCCTACCAGAACTGCGGGTGCAAAGTCAGCAGTAGCTTCCTGATACATCCAAAGTTGTTTTTTTCCCAAATTACAGAGGAAAAAAAAAAAATTACTGATATTTTGTGGGGAGTGGGAATTCTGTTTTAAGGGGTGACAACTACATTTTTTTTTCTTGTCTTTTTGAGACAGGGTTTCCCTGTAGCCTCAGCTGTCCTGGAACTCACTATGTAGACCAGGCTGGCCTCAAACTCACGAAGATCTGCTTGCCTCTGCCTCCCAAGTGCTGGGATTAAAGGCATGCACCACCACACCCAGCAGCTACATTCTTTTTTAATATTTTATTATTTTATTTTATGTGTATGAGTGTATTGTCTGCATGTTAAATGCACCTGTGTCGTGCAGTGTCTTTGGAGGTCAGAAGATGGTGTCAGATCCCTTGAAACTAGAGTTACGGACAATTGTTAGTGTCCATGAAGGTGCTGGGAACTGAACCCCAGGTCCTCTGCAAGGGCAGCCAGTGCTCTTAACCACTGAGGCATCTCTCCAGCCCGGACAATTACATTCTTTAAGCCTATAATTCCATTTCTAATCTTTTAAAAAATGGGTGTGGGGTTGATCTGTGTCTTTGTATGTGAATAGACAGATTCTAGAAATGTAAATGACTCTTAGTAGTGATTCTCTTCAAAGGCGTTTAGGGGTGGCAGAGGGCAGTCCTTTTGTTTTGCTTTTCTGGATTACTTACCCAATTTTTGTTTTGCAAGAAACTGATATTTGCAATTGTGGTGGTGCACACCTTTAATCACAACACTCAGGAGGCAGAGGCAAGTGGCTCTCTATGAGATCAAGGCCAGTTACAGCTACAGAGTGAGTCTCAAAACAATAACAAAAAATAATGAATCCATAGTGGTGTGTTTGTAATCTCAGCTCTCACAAAGCAGTATCAGGAGGAACACCACAAGTTCAAGGCCAGCCTGGCCCCTATAGCAAGTTCTAGGCAAGTCAGGGCTACATAGTGAGACCCTGTCTCAATATAAGACAGAGCAGAATGAGTCTCTGGAGAACCACATGAATACAAAATGTGCTTGAATGAATTCCCAGCAGACAAATTGTGGGATCAAAGAAGATCGGGCTGTAATTCTAATTAGGTTTCAAAAGATGACTTCTAAGTTTCTAATTATATGCTCTGCTATAATTTAGGGAGTTTTGTTTGTTTTCTATGAGTAGGTATTACCTTTATAACTTAACAAATATTAACTGATTTGTAAATGAGCAATTGACGTGTATTTCATAAATGTTGCTTTTCCATATACCTGACATCTTCAAAGTAACACACAACATGCACTGATTCAAATGTTTCTTGTTGCTCTTGTTTTTTCCCCTTAAGTTGGCAAATCTGTAAACTGAACTAATGGATGGTTACCCCTTCCTCTAGGTCAAAGCTGGAATTGAAGCTCGGTCAGAAGCCAGAACCGGCAGGCTCCTCTGGGCTGGCTTGGCCCTGCTCTCAGTTCAGGGTGGAGCACTGGGCTGGCTAACCTGGTGGGTGTACTCCTGGGACATCATGGAACCAGTTACCTACTTCCTTACATTTACAAATTCCATGGTCTTTTTTGCATACTTCTTAATTACTCAACAGGTGAGTCCTTAGAAAAAAAATGGTCAATTAGGACATCTTTGTTAAGAATTCCTTATCCAAGTCAAGCAGTCAATAAAACCCTTTCATTTACTGAGTAACTTATCTGGGTTTCATCCAATCACAAGATTGGATGGAGGTGTTTTAGAAAAGTGAAGTTTTAGTTTCTAGTAAGGAATCAGTGTAACACATAAATCCCTCCCTGGGATAGATGCCGCACTCCCTTCTCTCTGTCCTCACTCTAAATATTTGGATCTCTTCATCTGCCTCCCTTTGCCTTGGTGTTGCTGGGTCAAGTATCTTCCTATGTTGACAGTATGTTCATTCAAAACAAGCTGTTCTTTCTCTTTTAGAATTATACTTACTCATCTGTTAGAAGTAGGCAATTCCTCCATTTCTTCCACAAGAAATTGAAGCAGCAGCATTTTGATGTGGAACAATACAACAAGTTAAAAGAAGACCTTGCTAAGGTATCTTACTGCAAGTACCTCCTGGAGCTAGTTTTGTTATACAGCCAAGGAAATCAATGCAGTTGTTACTTCATTTTCACAAGTTAAAAATATTGGTTGAAATTTCTGTGTATTGTTCAGCAAAATGGTTGACATGGATTTGTTTGTTTAAAGAACATGAACTGAAAAAAAATGATAAAAGAGAAAACCTGGTAGTTTTCAAAAAAATTTTTTAAATTTATTTTTAATGTGTCAAATGTTTTGTCTGCATCTATGTAAGTGCACCATGTGTGTGCAATACCTGCTGAGGCCAGAAGATGCCAAATATCCTGGAACTGGAGTTACAAACAATTGTTAGACACCATGTGGATGCTGGGAACCGAAGCTAAGTCCTCTGCAAGAGTACCCAGTGCTCTTAACAACTGAGCATCTCTCCAGTCCTAGTTTCTCTTTTGAAAGCACCAGGATGAGGTTGAAGCCATAAACCCCCCTTTTAAAAAGGGGTTCACATAAAATTGAAATAAACCATTTGCCTTGGTAATTTATTTCTAAATATTTTATTATTTTTATTTCATGTGTATCAGTGTATTGCCTGCATGTATGTTAGTGTATCTGTGTCACGCAATGCCTGAGGAGGTCAGAAGGTGGCTTCGGATCCCCTGGAACTGGAGTTACAGATGGCTGTTAGCCACCATATGGGTGCTAGGAACTGAAGCTGGGTCCTTTGCAAGAGCAGCCAGTGCTTTTAATCTCTGAGCCATCTCTCTAGTCCCTTGGCTCAGTAATTGAAATGTGGCCCATGGAGACACTGAATATGTAGAATTCTTCTCAAGCAATAATGTTGGTATTTATTTTCTCTGATTTCATGCTTTTCTTTTTCCCATAACAGGCTAAAGAATCCCTGAAAAACGTGCGCCATTCCCTAAATTTGAGAATGCAAGTTGAGGGACTCAGTGAGAAGAAGTGATCTTCTGTTTTTAAATATCACTGGCTTATGTGCCAATTTTGTAACTTCCAAACTGGACATTTTTAGGTCTTGTTCATTTCTATTTGACTGTTTCAGTCTTTGTTTATTAATAAAATATATGTGAAACAGCAGTATTCTTTGAAGTTTTCACTTGAAATGCTTGGCTTGTGGATTTAAAAAAAATTTTTTTAAGAAGGAAGAGGATTATTTCAGCTTACATGTTACTGCCATCATTATGGGAAGCCAGGGCAGGAACACAAAGGGAGGAATGGAAGCAGAGACCACTGAGGACAATGCTTACAGCCTGCTTCCTCTTACAGCCCAGGCCACCCTGTCTCAGGGTGGCACTACCCACAGTGGGCTGGGCCCTCACACATCAGTCAGCAATCAAGAAAATGCCCCATAGTGGTTTATAGATTTTTATGTCTTGACAGTGTTTCAAAGGGCTGCTGTGCCCTCTTCAAAGTAGCAGCTGCTGTTAGCTAAAACTCAAGCTGGTCCCACAGGGGAAGTGAAATGGTCAGTGTACTTGGTATTCACTTCGCTTCTCACCTTGTGGTTAAATTTTATTTCTTGAGACAGAGTTCCAAGAATTAGGCTTGAGCTGTCAGCAATCCTCCTGACTCAGCTTCCTGAGAGCTATGATTATAGGTATGAACCACTATGCCCAGCTCCTTTCTGCAAAGACTACACAATTGTGGGGTCGCTCCCTCTCCTCGTGGGTCGTTGGCCACCGTTCAACGACGACAAAGGGAGCAGAAGCGACGAACGGGGTCAGGATGACCAGTGAGCACTGACGGAAGAAAGCCCTTCCAGGGAGGCAGGTTCAGTGATACAAACAGCTCCAGACTCAGTGAAACAGCTCCGTTTATTCAGTGGGGATTAGGGAAAATATAGTGTGGGGGCAGTAGCCAATGCTTCAGCTGATAGGTGCTCATAGTATGCTTTATTTACATGTGGCAGTAGGCTCCTATCATCTGACTACTGGGCAATGCCTAATTATCATATAGAAAAAACCTGGGGGTAGTTTTTACTCCAGGTAACTATGCCAAAGGTCATGTTTTAAATGTGCCAAGCATCCGTGCTTGGCGGCACTTTCCAGGTAAGTCAGGCAGGAAGCCCCTGCCGAGAAAGGAGCCAACCTTAACAGCAGGGTTCCCCAACACACAATTGCTGTATGATCTTTGCCATTTCTCAAAGGTAGGCATGTCCCACTAGCCATACCGATATGTTCTGTGCTGCAACTAAAGCACTTGCAAAGCCCTGCTTTACACAGGTTTACATGCTTTATTTGTTTCAGTTCTCAAAGTCCCCAAACCAAACTTTCTTAACCAGCAGGTTATTAACAAATAGCATTATTCAAATTCTGTATTATATTTTAATGTTATATTAATAAGAACTAAATCTTAAAAGTAAAATGTATCATTCTTTTAATGTGACAGTTTCACAATGTCAGCATCGTTCATCTAAAGTTACTAGAGAATCACAGCTATGCAGATGTTTTACCTGTAGTGACAAACTGTCACTGTACACTACATTTCATCCTCAGAAAGCCGTCAAGTAATTCATTCTATTTTTATTTTTAGTCTTTTTGAGACAGGTTCTCCCTGTAGTCCCAGCTGGCCTGGAACTTGTAGACTAGGCTGGCCTTCGTCCCACAGAGATCCGCCTGCATCTGCCTCCCCAGTGCTGGGATTAAAGGTGAGGACTACCTTGCCTGGCACACATAAAGTACTTCCTAAACGTTAGAAAGCCGTCAAGTAATTCATTCTATTTTTATTTTTAGTCTTTTTGAGACAGGTTCTCCCTGTAGTCCCAGCTGGCCTGGAACTTGTAGACTAGGCTGGCCTTCGTCCCACAGAGATCCGCCTGCCTCTGCCTCCCCAGTGCTGGGATTAAAGGTGAGCACTACCTTGCCTGGCACACATAAAGTACTTCCTAAACGTTCATTTTTATTCAAAATGGGAGTTAGATACATTAATTCATAAGTAGTTGAGACAGTAAACCCAAATGCGACCAAATACAACAGGACCACCATAAATTACACAAGAATATGAATTAGAAAACTTTAATAAAATATGAATCTCAAATATTTTATTAAAGGAAAACAATCTTATTCTTGAGTTTCAAAAATCTTTAAAAACATTATACAATAAGCTTGTATAAACAGTGTCACAAAATATAAGTCAAATCAGCCAGTATTTTGAGTAATCTTACAGTTTACTAAAAAATCTTAATAAACGCTGGTAGATATTTATAGCAAATTCCTGAGGATTTCGTTAAGCCCTTTCACCATATCCAACATGATTTATAAAAACAAATACAAAATAGCACTTCTTTATTTGGGTGCTAAACCTTAAAATATTTAAATTGATAGGCTGAATGCTTCAACCTACTGACATATTTAAAAAGGAAATACATGTGAAATATATGTACATGAAACAAAAGTGGCCCCTACTTACTAGACTTTGGACAGAAATGAAGCTTTTTAGTGAGCATTGACACAAAGCAGGGAACTTGCTTCTTGCCAATTGCACTTGGGTCTCTGCAGTAGACCACTCGACGCTGAGAGACCTTCCTGTTCACCAGAGTGAGGAGTTCTGTGAACTCCAAGGAGGTGCCGTATCTTGCCAACATCTCACACAAATCTTGAATGTACCATGAGCCATTCACAATTTCTCGGTGAGAGTAATATCCTAAAACAGAAGGGGGAAGGGCTGTCAAGTTTTCTTTCACTTCAAGGTGACTGAAAGACACCTTTATAACCAACTCAGTTACAGAAATGTGAGTTCTCAAAAGTCCTTGGGAAAGAGTATGATGGGATTCCCATCCTGCTTTCCCATACTCCCAGGCCCAATGCCAGCATTCTGTCTCTTCCATCGCACACTCCCAGGGCTAGCTTGGGCAGCACTGCTGTCACAGGGTCCAGCTTGGTGAGCTCCACAGAACTGCCCTTTGTTGCCCTCCTCACACTCCTAGGCACAGCTCAGGATATGCGGCCTGAGCATCAGCCCAGACAGACTCAGTCAAGAGACAGATTTGTATGGTTTCTTCATTACCAAAATGGAATCACCCGTTTCTCCAATCAAAAATCAACACTGACCTGCCCATCCACTCACCTAGTAGCCACCCCACTGTTCTAGGATCATGGCATGAAGTCTGTCCTAGAACCTCAGGCTTGTATGTTGTACCTATCTCTAGCTAAACTGAGACCACTTACATCCCATTTGCACATCAATACAGAGTGGCCACAAGACTGAACACCAAGTATCTAGGCCACAACTTTGACAGGACAGTAATAACTTTCGACCTTAGTGGTCCCAATTCTCCAATAAAAAGACAAAGACTAACGGATTGGATTGGAAAACAGTATCTCTTTGCTATCTCTAAGAAACATACCATCAAGGATGGACACCATCTTAGGGTAGAAAGATAGAAAAAGGTATTCAAAGCAAATGGAACTAAGAAACAAGCAGGCATAGCTATTCTAATATCTGATAAACTAGACTTCAAAACTAGTCAGAAGACATATGGAAGGGCATTTCAAACTCATTAAAGGAAAAATCCACCAAGAGGATATTGAAATCTAAACATATGTACTCCCAACATGGGGGCAACCAATTTCATAAAGGAAACCCTATTAGATCTAAAATCACAAACTGAGGGGCTGGAGAGATGGCTCAGCAGTTAAGAGCATTGGCCGCTCTTGCAGAGGACCCAGGTTCGATTCCTAGCACCCATGTGGCGGTTAACAACCATCCGTAACTCCAGTTCCAGGGGATCTGACGCCCTCTTCTGATCTTCTCAGGCACTGCATGACACAAGTTCACTTACATACATGCAGGCAATACACTCATAGACATAAAATAAAAATATTTTGAAATCACAGACTGACCCCCCCCAACACTGGGATAGTGGGTACTTTCAATACCCCACTGTTACCAATAAACAGGTCATCCAGACAAAAATTAAACGGAAAAAGCTGAAATTAAATAACATCATTTACAGACATTTACAGAATATTCCACCCAAACACTTTCTTTTCAGCAACCCATGGAACTTTCTCCAAAACTGACCAAATATTAGGACATAAGAAAAGTCTCAACGAACTTAGGAAAACCGAAGTAATAACCTGAATTATAACCAATTACAAAGGAATCAAACAGGAGAGCTACAAAAACAGGAAAAGGTACACAAATTCATAGAAACTAAAAACACCGAATGAAAATTGGGTCAAGGGGGAAATCAAGAAGGAAATTTAAAAAGTCCTAGAATTGGAGTGAAAACGAAAACACAACACACCTAAACCTATGGGACACAATGAAGGCAGTCCTAAGAGGAAAGCTTAAGTGCCTACATCAAAAAACTTGAGAGATCTCATGTTAATTACCTAATGATGCACCTGAAGGCCTTGGAAAAACAACAAACAGCCAAGAAGAGATACTTAAAATCAGGGCTGAAATAAATGAAACAGAAACAACAAGAAAAACTATACAAAGAATCAATGAGACAGACTAAGAGTTGGTTCTTTGAAAAGATTAACAAGATTGACAAACCTTTAGCCAATTTAACCAAAAGAGAGAACTCAAATTAGAAGTGCATCACTGGGGGTGGGCTTTGAGACTTCTTAAAGCCTTGTTGGATTTCCAGTCCTTCTCTGCTTCCTGAAGATGTGATTGCTCAGCTTTCTGCTCCGGCCACCTCTGCTGCCATGCCTCCCCTGCCATTGTAGACCCTTAACCCTGGAACCATAAGCCCAAATAAATTCCTTCTGCAAGTGGCCATGGTCACGGTGTCTTATCACAACAACAGAAAAGTATCATATGGGCATACTATAAAAACCTATATTCCTTGAAGCAATGGAGCTGGAACTGGCCTGGACGTCACCCCTCCTGAAGGCTAGCTCTCCTAGCTTTGGAGAGCACTACACAAGCTGCTAAGAGAGAGCATGAATTGTTGGTCCAACCCCAGCTTCAAGGCCTAATAACCACAGCAATGACCAGCATAGCAAACAACATTGGTGCAGTAATGGCACTTTTATCTTGGGGGTGACAGCTACCTAACTGGACTTAAAGCCCACTCAATGGGAGGAAACTCATGTGTGGTACTATAAACCTAGCCAAATAAACATATCTGGAGAGGACACAGATCTTAGAAAAAAAAAAAACCCAAGGCTGTCACATCCCTAGACAAATGTAATTTCTTACTATGTGCAAAACACGGATTCTTATATGTACAGACAAGTATTCCAGTCACCACCCATCAAAGAACCTTCCTTTTTAACAGACAGAGATTCAGAGTTCCACAACTGGTCATACACAGACATTGTCTATGAATTGCCCAAACCTAAATAGCACATTAACAATGCAACCTCTACACCTAAGGCTCATGGAACATAGGACAAGGGGTAGAGAACAGTAAAGCATCTCTCAATTCTCATCAGTGAAGCTCCCTCATGCAGCAGAGGGCCAGGAACACAAAAGCATGAATGGCCAAAACATGGAGAATAAGGGCCTGCAGAGTGTGGGTCCTTGACAGGACTCCTATATTAAACTCCACCCACCCAGGGCTCAGGGACCATTGTGGAAGGGGTCGGGGAAAAGATTGTAAGAGCTAGGGAGGAGGTGCATGACCATATAGAAATAGAGTCCTGCAGGCTTCTGGTATCCTCCTCATATGAACCTACAGTAATGGTGTCAGCATGCACAAGACCCATGCAAACTCAAGCAGACAAAAACCCAGCACAGAACTGGGGAAATGGGAAGCAGGCCCCACCTTTGCTGAAGAATTATGGGCAGCTGATACTGGGTGAGAAACGGCTGATCTTATTAAAGGGAGGGACTCTAGATAGGCTGCCTAGACCCCAGTAGATGAACTTGCACTGAGGGATGTCTGGGGACACCGACTTGACATGGTAAGTCTTAACACAAATGACAGAATGTATGAATTCCAGTTGGGGGAGGGGGCTATGGGAGAGTGTCAGTGGGGAAGAGGTATAAAGTTCATTAAGATGTTCTGTATGGAATACACAAAAATTAATACAGCTTAGTAGTAGGTTCAATCCTCAGTAAAAGAAAGGAAATAAATGACTCAAACTTTAAAAAATCAATAATGTTATGATAACAATAAAATTACAGCTTTTCCATGACATAAAAACAGCACAATATGTAGAAATGCCCAAATATTGAATCACGTCCAACCTAGCAAGGACTTGCTCTCCATGTAACCTCCAGAATCTAGTTCATTAAAACCAGCTCCATGATGTTGAACGGATGAAGGAGGAACTTGTTCTATGTGGGGATTTGATGGTTTAGTAAGTCTAGAAAAGGTGAACTGCATGTTGTATGCAGTCATTAAGTCCAGGAAAGGCGAACTGCATGTTGTATGCAATCATTAAGTCTAGGAAAGGTGAAACTGCATGTTGTATGCAGTCATTTGTGAGAGAAACCGAAAGGCAAGATGTATAAAAACTAGTCGACACAGGGCAGCTCCGGGGACGCTGCCCACACCACATTGTCTCGCCCATAGTCCATTACTACAGCATTTAGGTTATTTCTAACTAAGGTTATTTACTCACCAGATAAAATATTTGTTGTAATCTCACCTCTTAGGAAGATGAGGCAGGAGGATTGCTTTGAGTTCAAGGTGAACCTGAGCTACACTGTGAGTTCTGGGATAGCCTAGGTTATAGAGTGAGACATTATAGCTATGGTACGGGGTAACAACTTGAAGGACAGAGCTTTGTTTTACAGAATGATCATAATTGGGTCTTTTTGTATATGTGCGCACACACGCACGCATGCGTGCATGCATATGCACACAACTAGCAAGGGAATTACTGGCTTACATTTAACATTTTGGTTGTTAGCCTTAGCCTTTAATGGCTGTGCTATCCCTTCAGCTCCTAGCTTACATTTAAAAGAAAATCTTTAACAAAGCATTTGTATTCCCTCACCAAATGTACTAATGTAATGGTAAACACATTTCTGTTCATCAAAGCACATTTCCCAAGTGTTCCACACTTAAGATAATTCTGCAGTATTTTTTTTTTGTGTGTGTGTGTATGTGTAAAACTAATAAAGAGGAGGAGAAATTGAAAAGGATCGGGGATATGAGGAGTTGAAGGGGGACTGAGAGGGATGGAAATCATGCAAATACAATAGTTATGTACAAAATTATCAGAAATAAAATATTTTTTAAAAAGGAAAAAGAACACTTTAAAAAAACTATATTCCACTAACCTGGAAAATGTAAAAGAAATGGATGAATTTCTAGATATGTATGACTTAGCAAAATTAATTCAAGAGGAAGTAAAGAATTTAGACTCATAAGAACCAAAGAAATAGAAGCAGTAATTAAAAATTGCAATTAAAAAAATCCCAGGACTAGATGGATTCAGTGAAGACCTTCCAAGAAGAACTAACACCAATACTCCTCAAATTATTTGGCAGAACAGAAAAGGAAGGAACACTTCCAAATTCTTTTTATGAAGCTAGTATAACTGATTGTAAAACCAGACAAAGATTAAAAAAAAAAAAAAGAAAATCATACACTAATCTCTCTGATACTCTCTGATGCAAAAATTCTCAAACTATTTGTAAACCAAATGCTAGAGCATATCACAAAGATTACCCATCATGGAGGGCTGAATAGGAAATGCCCACCATAGGCTCAAGTATTTGAACACTTAAGCAGTTAGTGGTACTGTTTGGGGCAAGGCAGAATCTTTAGGAGGTGCAGCCTCCCCGTGGGAAGCATAAGGCTGGGAGGCTTCCCCTTGAGAGGACATAGCCTTACCCATCTCCCAGTTTTGCCCACTCTGCTTCCTGCATGTGCTTGAAGATGTGAACACTCAACTTTATGCTTTGCCCATTTCCCACCGCCACACTTCTCCCAGCATTAGGTACTCTCCCCGTGGAACCAGGAGCCCAAATGAGCTCTTTCTTCTGTAAGTTGCCTTGGTCATTGCCTTGGTTTATCACAGCAATAGAAATGTAACAAATATATCCAACATGATCAAGTCAGCTTCATCCCAGAGATGCAGGAAAGGTTCAAAATACAATGTAATCTACCACATAAACAGATTCAAGGACAGAAAAGGCTTTTAACAAAATCCAACATCCCTTCATGATAAAAGTCCTGGAGAAAATAGGGATATTGGGGACGTATCTCAACATAAGTCAATATATAGCATGCTCACAACAACATCATGCTAAATGGAGAAAAACTCAAAGAATTTCCACAAAATTAGGAATGAGACAAGGATGTCTACCTTCTCCATTCCTGTTTCATACAGTGCTTGAAGTCTTAGCTAGAACAATAAGGCAAGTAAAAAAGAGATAGGGGGGATGCAAATTGGAATGGATAACGTCAAAGTAACCTTATTTGCAGATGATATGATTCTATACATGAAAAACCCTAAAGACTCAACCAGAAAACTCCTAGAGTTGATAAACACATTCAGCAAAGTAGCAGAATACAAAATTAACAAACAAAACTCAGTAGCTTCCCTATATACCAACAACAAACATACTGAGTAAGAAATCAGGGAAATAACCCCATTTATGATAGTTTCAAAAAACAGTATCTTGGAATAAATCTAACTAATGAAATGAACATGTGTATAATAAAAATTTTAAGATATTGAAGAATGAAACTGAAGAAGAAACCAAGACAGAGATCTCCAATGCTCATGGGTCAGCAGGATAAATACTGTGAAAATGGTACCCAACCGAAAGCAGTGTACAGATTCAATGCAATCCCCACCGAAAGGCCAATGTAATTCTGTGCAGAAATTGAAAGAACAATGTTGTTTCATATGGAAACACCCCCGCCCAGGATGGCCAAAATATTCTTGAACAATAAAGGAACTGCTGGAGGCACTACCATTCCTCGATTTGATTTGAAGTTGGACTACAAAGTTTAAAAACAGCATGGTAAGGGCACAATGTTCTTCTTTTCTTTGTTTGTTTTGAGACAGGGTCTCCTTGTAGTCCCAGCTGGACTGGGACTCACTACATAGACCAAGCTGACCTCCATCTCAGAGATCTGCCTGCCTCTGCTTCTGAGTGCTGCGATTAAAGGTGTGTCCTACCATGCCTGGCACAGACACCTGATTTTTGACGAAGAGGCTGATTTTGACTGGAGAAAAGATTAAATCCTCAATAAGTGGTGCTGTCAAACTGGATATCTGCATGCAGCAGAATGAAACTACATCCATCTCTCTCACTATGTACAAAATAGTTCATGGGCCCTAGGGGAGAACCTGTTACTAATATTCTACTAAACAGACATAGAATGAAAACGACTCCTAATGACTTAGCATTATACTCATGGATTAGTGCAACTCTCAACCCTCAGAAATTTCTTCTTACAGACAACAATTAACACAGATACCCACAACTGGTCAGTGTGCAGAGAATAAGAGACTTCAAGGTGCTCAGCCCCACATGGGTCATCTACTTTACACGCTTTCCCCCAAGGCTCAGGGAATTTCTCAGAAGAGGGGATGGAAACATTGTGAGAGCCAAAGGTGCTGGACATGTACCAAAACTGTTTTACAGACAGAAGGGCAGCTGCATATATGAACTTGCAGCACAAGACCTACCTAAGCTGAAGCCTGACAAAAATCTCATCATGGAGGTGGGGGAGGTGGGCATGAATGCCCACCCCTAGCTGAGGAACTACTGGCATCTGATGGGTTCTGGGAGCGGGACAGTCAGTTTTCTTTAAGGGTGTGGTCCCTGGTAGGTCAACTACAGTGCAGGGCAGGTTCCAAACCCAAGAGTATTTGGGCAACACATATTGGACTTGGGGTTGGAGGACATAAAGTTATGTGTGTGGGGAGGTGGGGGTGGATCTGGGAGTTCAGAGAGGGAGGAATGAGATCAAAACACAATGTACGAAGTTCTCCAAAAATTAATACAAATTTTAAAAAAGGAAATCATGCAGTTAACAGAAAGAATTCAATTAAAATATAATTTTTTAAAAAAGAAAAATAGCAAAAGCTGTTCAAGGTCCAGTGAGATGGCTCCAAGAGGAGCTGTGACCTGAGCTAATTCCTGGGGCCCACATGATGGAAGGAGGGAAACCACTCCAGGAAGCCATCCTCTGACTTCTACGTACACACTATGGCACAGGCACCCTCCCGCACACTTGTCCCCCGCCCCAAATGGATAAATAAATGTAGTTAAAAGTTCTTCTAAGGGCTGGAGAAATGGCTCAGCAGTTAAGAGCACTGACTGCTCTTGCAGAGGACCCAGGTGTGATTCCCAGCACCCACATGACAGCTAACAGCTGTCCTTAACTCCAGTTTCAGGGGACTCCAACGCCTTCTTTTGAGCTCCTTGGGCACTGCACGACATGGGTGCACTTACACACATACAGGAAATACGCTCACACACATTAAAATTAAAAATTAAAATTTTAGTTGATTTGTTTTGTTTTGGTCTTTTTGAGACAGGGTCTCCCTGTACCCCCAGCTGGCCTGTAACTCAGTATGTAGACCAGGCTGGCCTTGAACTCAGAGATCCACTGGCCTCTGCCTCCAGAGTGCCAGGATTAAAGGCATGCACCACCACGCCCAGTTTAGCTGATTTGTTTTAAAAAGAGTAAGATACACTGTTGTGATGCTTTTTTCTCCTGATTCATGTAGGAAAATATAGTGATTCTATGGCTTTACATACACAGGGTTAATGTCATCTCCTCTGTTTTCTAACACAGCAACAAAAATCCCAGGATGACAGCCACTGACTTTGAGAGACTAGAGATTAATCAGAAAGCAGAGCAGAATATTTGCCAGAGAACACAGAACTAACTCCTTTCCCACAGGCTTTCCTCGAACACAACACAACAGCATGGCCACTTCCTCACCTGTGACGGCTGCTACAATACTTGTTCAGCACAGCGCCCAGAATTTTCTCTGTCACGTCTTTTACAAGTTCACTTCTCACTGTGCAACGTTGAGGGAAATCCCTTCTAAGCCTGTGACTTTGTACTAAAACATGGTGATTTGCTCACGAAAGACCTGATATAAGTTGAAGGTGACACGGGTCTAGCCAAGTGTGCTAGTCACAGGCTTGTTGTATACAACGTCCCCTCACTCACCCTCTGCAACGGAGTAACACATGAGGAAGTCCGCCCCAGCAGGCAGCGTGTACACTGAGGCTGAGTCCACCTCTGTCACGTTGTCCAGCTTGTCCTGATGATGATCCACCAAATCCACGGGAACCACCGGCACGTCATGCTGGTCTCCGCGGCATGCCTACAAAACAAGGAAAACAACACTTCTTGCTTGCCCTTTCCCCCCTGGTGCTTACACTGCACAGTGATTATGTAATTCAGCATACCTCCCATTGGAAAGAGAAGCCACACCAGCACCTCAAAGCAATGCAACCAGGCTTGGAGAGCCTTGCTTTCTGGAATGTTCCCTCACTGCTTTTTGGTTTTGTTTTTTGAGAGGTCTCACTGGGTAGCCCTGGATAGCACAGAACTCACTTGGTAGACCAAACTGGCCTTGACCTCAAAGATGTGCTTGTCTCTGCCTTCTGAGTGCTAGAATTCATGGCATGCGCCCCCATGCCAGGGCTAAAAACTCTAATATTTGCCTAAATGTTTTTATTCAATTAGGTAATTATTTCCAGATGTTTTGCTTGTCTGTTGCTATTGAAATTCATCAATAATCAAAATGATGTTTTTGCCAGGCTTGGAAACATCCACCTTTAGTTCCAGCACTTGGGGGACAGAGGCAGGCAGATGTCCATGAGACTGAGTCCAGCCTGGTCTACATAGCAAGTTCCAGGCCAGCTGAGGCTACAGGTAGACCTTGTCTTAAAAAAAAAAAATGAAAATGACATTTTGACGGGAAAAGACATCCATGCATGTGCTCTTTGCCTTTTGTTCCCACTTTACTTTTTAATTTATTTTTATTTTTTTAAAAAAATTAGGTGTATGTGTGTGTGTGTGTGTGTGTGTGTGTGTGTCAATGTGGTGCCCGTAGAGTCTAGAAGAGTGTGCGGGGTCCCCAGAAGCAAGCTCTATAAGAGCTATTTATACCCACTAATTCCAGTTTGGATCACACCCAGGGCCTTACCTTTGCTGGTTAAGTGCTCTACCCTTGAGCTTACTCTAAATCCTACTCTTGAGTGTTAGAGACTAAACTGTGCCCTACCCTCAACTCAAAAATCAAATAAGTTAAAGTCTTAACTCCAGGGGCTGGACAGATGGCTCAGTGGTGAAGAGCACTGACTGCTCTTACAGAGGACCCAGGTTCGATTCCAGCACCCACATGGCAGCTAAGAACCATCCATAATTCCAGTTCCAGGGGATCTGATACCCTTTTCTGACCTTGCATGACACAGGCGCCCTCACATACATGCAGACAATACACTCGTACACATAAACTAAAAATAATAAAATCTTAAAGTCTTAAGTCCAGTAGCAGCGACTAATCCTCATGCCAAAACCTTTTTTTTTTTTATTTCTAAAACTAATTTGGCATCTAGGAAATGATTTGGGGGAAATGTAAGGGGACAAAGCAGGTGAGGACCAGCCCACTTCCTCTACTTTCCTCCCACTGGCTGGCATGCCCTCCAGCACCCACAGACCCAAGCCAGGCTGCCCCAATGATCCTCTGCAGTCAGTACCTTCCCTTCCAGCGGCTCTCCCTCCACAGCCAGCCAAGCAAGACAGTAGCATACGGGGTGATTCTCTGTCATCTTAAATGCTAATCCAAATGGTTTTGTAATAAAGATAATGACAGTGGCAAGAAAGAATTAAGACTAGCAGTTCCAATGTGCAACTCCAATTGGCCAGGATTCAAAAAGGGCCTTTCTGACTACTGGACAAAGTTACTTTAGAAACTGACTTTATGAGCTTTACAATCACATGTACCAAACGATGGATTTTGTAACTGAGATGATGACACAGTCTTACCTGAATGATAAATATCTTAGGTTTCCCAACCAGGCTCTGGCACTTGTCTCCTTTGAAGAAAGCAGTTAATGTCTGAATTTCAATTTTGGCATCATATGCATAAATATGGTTGCCTTCACCATGGCTTAAGAAGACACACAGGAAGCAATCGGCATCCACGTGGCTTGAGTTGGATACTATGAAGGAACCCAAGAGTACATGTAGAAAAGAAAGTGAAACGCTTGCCATCCACACATGAAAACTGAACTCACTGGTATTAGCACAAAAACACATTATAAAACAGTAGGAGAGGGGCTTGTATTCTTTAATGAAATACAGCTTTATCTTTCTTTCCTTCCCTTTTTTTTGAGATAGGATTTATTATGTAGACCAGGCTAGCCCTAAACTTATTTCAGTCTTTAACCAAATAGAATAACTTATACTAAACTGCATCTTCTTTTTTCTTTTTCTTGATTGTTTGAGACACCACTGTCCTTACTATCCTTGGACTCACAAAGTAGCCAGGTTAGCTTCAAACTACTGACAATCTTTCTCTCTCAGCATCCTGGGTACTGGAATTACAAGTGGGACTCAACATGCCTGGCTTAAAAATCTGAATTATTGGGGCCTGCACCACTGGCTAACTCTCCTAGCCTGCACTACCATCCTCAGGCCTCTTGGGGTAAGTCTATAGCGCAACTCTCGCGCGGGACTCCCTAAGGCACATTCACCCTTCCATCCCTCCCAGCGTTCTATACTCCTAGTTTGGGCCCTGCGCCATTCCTAGTATTGGGGCCCCAGACACCTGGGGAACCAATACTGCTTCCTGATCCTTCTCACCCAGACCAACTCAGTCCCTTTCTTGGGCTCCAGGAGCACCGCTTCTGGTCCTGGCCCCGCCCTCATCTCTCTCTGCTTCCCTGGGCCTGCACCACCGGCTAACTCTCCTATCCTCAGGCACCTTGGGGTAAGTCTATAGCGCAGCCCTCCATGCCGGGCCTCCCTAAGCCACATTCACCCTTCCATCCCATCACCCCCCG
>NW_008330297.1:587005-597741 GCF_000622305.1 Nannospalax galili | reverse complement strand
ATATAAGCGTAATAATTCATCTGTAAACCTAGAAATATGCAGCCTATTTTGAAAGAGATGTACCCTATCTCAGAAAAATGTTATTGAATAGGTTAATGCTGTTGTAATGAAATGCTTCTTTTAATTAAAAAAAATATATCTGAATTATTAAAGTTCAAAACGGTAGACTCTCATTACATTCATTAGCTTTTCTTTAGAACAGAAAAGTAATGAAGAAAAATTACAATGGGCAGCTTTGTAAAAGATCCAAGTTACTTAAAAACACAACAAAAAATTATAGACAACATCCTTGAGGATCATGGACACAAAGACTCTCAGTAAAAGGCATATAAACTGAATTCAATCACCCATTAAAAGCAATCACATACCATGACTATGATAGCTTAATTTTAGGAATACAAAGATGGGTCAGCATATGCAAATCATGACTGTAACAGAGCACATAAACAGACTCAAAGACAGATATCACTTCTCTTTTTTTTTTGGTCTCTTTGAGACAGGGTCTCCCTGTAGCCCCAGCAGACCTATAACTCACTATGTAGACCAGGCTGGCCTTGAACTCACAGAGATCCACCTGCCTCTTCCTCCCGAGTACTGGGATTAAAGGCGTGTGTCCCCGTTCAGGCAGAAATCGTATCTTGACAGATGTAGAAAAGTCTTTTACAAAGTTCAACATCTCTCCCAATGAAAGCCCAGAAAGGAAAAGAGGAACATGCCTCAACATAACAAAGCTATCCGTGACAAACCTATAGCCAGCTTCATACCAAATGAAGAAAAACTGAGTTTCACTTCCTCTAAGAATCTAAGAATAAGACAAAAAGTTTACACACTTCCCAGTTTTAGTCAATAAAATGCTTTAAGTCTTAACTAGAGCAAAAAGGCCATAGAAAGAAATGAAAAAAATAGGAAAGAAGACATCGAATTGTCCCTATTTTTAGACGACACGATCCAAAGACTCTCTACTAGAAATTCAGCCGTGATAAACATTTTCAGCAAAGTTACAAAAATCAGTAGCTTTTCTATATGCTATTAATGAACATGTTTAGAAAGAAATTAGGAAAACAATTCTATTTACAATAGCATTTTTAGAAAACAGGAATAAACTTACAGAGGTAAAAGACTTCTACGGTGGAAGATGGAAAGGCCTCCCATGCTCATGGACTGGCAGAATTAATATTGCGAAAATGCCAAAAGCTATCTATAGGTTCTAATGAATTTTTAAAAATTCACAGAATTTTTAAAAAATCCCGAATTACATATAAAAGCACAAAAGAACCTAAATAGCCAAAGCAAGCCTGAGCAAATAGAACGACTGAACCAGAACAAGAAGCCAGCACGACACCACCATAGACAGCCAAAGACCCAGAAATTAGCCTACACAGTCTCAGCCAACTAGTTTTTGACAAAGGTATCAAAACATGCATTAAAGACAGCCTCTAACAAACTGTGCTGGAAAAACTGGATCTCCATATGGAAGTAATATCAAGACCTAAAACACCGAAACTGCTGTAACCATTTCAAGGTTCAGGCATCAGTGGACCAGTGAGATGGCTCAATGGGTAAAGGTACCTGCTGTCAATACCCAGTTCCCAGAACCCACATGGTAGAAGGAAACCATTCTTGTGAGCTGTCCTCTGACTTCCACACACATGCCTTAATGTGTGCACACAGGCATGGGAACACACATACACAAACACAAAATAACAAATAAATGAAAAGGAAAAGAGAAAGATGTCCACATAGGTAAAGACTTTCCGAAAAAAGGAAAGAACTGACAAATGGCACTGTATGAAATTTTAAAAACTTCACAGCAAAAGAAATAATTATCAGAGTGAAGAGACAGCTTATAGAATGAAAGAAAATCTTTTTCAGCTATACACCTGACAGGGGATTAATATCTAGAATATATAAAGACCTTTAAAAAAAAAAAAACAGAGGCTCTGGAGAGATGGCTCAGCGGTTAAGAGCACTGACTGCTTCTGCAGAGGACCCAGGTTCGATTCCCAGCACCCACATGGCAGCTATGAACCGTCCTTAACTCCAGCTCCAGGGGAATCCAAAGCCCTCTTCTGACTTCCGCGGCATTGCAGGACATGGGTGCACTCACATACATGCAGGCAATACATTCGTACACATAAAATAAAAAAATAAATAAAATATTAAAAAACAAAACAAAACTGAAAAACCAAATAATCTAATGAAAAAAAATGGGTCAATGGAATGAAGAGACACTTCTAAAAAGTGAAGTACCAATGGCCAATGTCTATAAGATAAAATGTTCAACAACCTTGGCCATCAGTAAATGTAAACCAACAATATCTTGAGATTGGCACTGGGGAGATGGCTCAGCAGTTAAGAGTACTGGCTGCTCCTACAGAGGATCCAGGTTCAGTTCCCAGCATCCACATGGCAGCTAACAACCATCTGTAACTCCAGTTACTTGTAGGGGATCCAACGCCTGAACTCTACACACATTGTACCTCATGGGGACACTTACATACATGTAGGCAATACACTCATACACATAAAATGAAAATAATAAATAAAATATTTTTAAATACTTTGAGATTATTTCACCCCTGATAGAATGGCTATCAATAAAAAAATAAAAATAAAAAACCCAGCAAATGCTGGTAAAGATGGGAAGTGGGTTTCAAGGAAGAAGTATATACTTCTATATTGTATACTTCTATAATATATACTTCTAAATATATACTTGTATACTGCTGGTAGGAATGTAAACCATGCAGCCAGGATGGATGTCACCAGGGGAATTCCTCAGAAAAAGAGGACTACAACTACCAACAATACCACTCCAGGGAGCAACCCCCAGGGACTCCAAGGCAACACGCTAGAGACACCTGCTCATCCATGTTTACTGCAGCACTACTCACAAGAGCCAATCAGTTTAGGTCTATCAACAGATAAATAGATAGGGAAAGTGTACGTTTACTCAATGGAGTTTCACTCAATCATAAACAAAAACAAAATCTGTCATCTGCAGGAAAATGGACAGAAAGGGAGACGATCACACTAAGCAGAATAAGCCAGACCCAGAAAGATAGGTTTCATATTTTCTCAAAGTATAGAAATGATCCCTGACTGTATTGTCTTAAGTTTCACACTGCTCTCTCCTATGTGGAATCTAGGATTACACACACACACACACCTGTGACATGAAAATAGAAGGTAGACTATTTGGGAAGAGGAGGGGAACTGGTAGGAGGAAGGACGGGGAAGAGGAAGTGGTAAGGAGTGAACGTGGTCAAAATATGTGCTGCACTTGAGCAAAAATGCCATCATGAAATCTGTTGTATACAATGACTATATAGGAATAAAACAGAGCCAAATACTCAGGCAATAAATTAAGCTTCTTTGAACCAGCAGACTTTCCTCGAGTAGACGGGAAAGATCCAGAAGCTACCGCTCAGCACTGCCCATGGGAGGCTGCATCTCTGACTGAACAAGCTTATAGCATGAAGCAGCGATTGAAAGCATAGTGTACTATATTGTATACCTTATAACTAGAATACCTATTGCACAGTGCTGTTGTAAAATTTAACACAAGCAAATCAGCACTACTTTGAAGCAGAGAAAAACAAGGTATGAGTAAAAAAAATAATAAACCTTCCCTAAAAGGTTGAACAACTGAAGAAACTGCATGCTTACCACCTGATACAGAGGTCATTCCCTCCATTTCTAGAATAGTAACAGTCTATACTGGAGGCATGCTAAATAGAAACTTTGGAGGCAGAACATTTTGCCAGATCTTAGGTCTGGTGAGGAGTGTAAATACAGAGGCATGACCAAAACCTGTAACCCATGTGAAATTAACTTTTTTGCTGCACAGTGGATTATTGGTATCTATCTCTGGAGAGAGCATAAAGTTCTCAATCCCAGCAGAGATCTTGAATTGCAAAACTACTTACCCTCCTGAATTTTGAGTAGGACTTCTTCTGTTTTGAGATCGTTAAAGCATTTCACTTCAAATCCTAGATCTGAAAACCTGGTGGTACATTAAAGTCAGTATTAGTTTACGAGCTTTTCCAAGTCACCAAAGATCCTTACTTTTTGAGAAATTCTAATACATAGTTCTATGACATATGAATCTAACTTTTTTCCAGGGAAAAAAATTACAGTGATAATTTCCTTGGAAAGGATTGAACAGTAATGAGAGTTAATTCAGTTTAGAATCTTGCAATCCTATAACACACATCTATTAGTAACAATGCAAAATCCAAGAGCTTCAATAGAACTGGTAAGGAAGATAGCTCAGGCAAGTTCTTTTTTAAAAAATATTTTACTTATTATTATTTTTAAAAATATTTCATTTATTATTTTTATTTTATGTGTATGAACGTATTGCCTGAATGTAGGTAAGTGCACCCATGTCATGCAATGCCTGCAGAGGACAGAAGAGGCTGTCGGATCCCCTGGAACTGAAGTTACAGACAGTTGTTAGCTGCCATGTGGGTGCTGGGATTCGAACCTGGGTCTTCTGCAAGAACAGTCAATGTTCTTAAACGCTAAGCCATCTCTCCAGCCCTCAGGTAAGTTCTTAAGGGAGACTCTGTTTGGGGGTGGGGAGGAGTTCTGTATGGTTTGTGGTGTTGGGGATTGCACCTGGGGCCTCACGCAAGCAAAGTACATGCTGGAACTAAATGAGCCTCTTGACCTGCTATCAGTGTTGATTAATGATTAGTGATGCTATCACTTAAGTGGGGCCCCATGACAGAAAACTTTACCTTCGAAACAGGTTGTCCCTGTCTGCATTGGTGCCCGGCCTGTCTGGGAGTGTCAAGTGCCAGAAGAACCTCTCGTGATTGAAAATTAGGGCAATGCCTCTCCTCTTGTGGTCCATCTTGTATTTTTCTGCTGGATCAAACATTCCCCTGACAAGTTGATAGCAACAAAAACAACTCATGTTAAATTATATTAAATAATGAGCTCCACCAAGCCTATGTCAGGATGCAGACAGAGGCCACCAAGCCTAGATCAATGTGCAGATGGAGGCCTGCTGCTTCGACTAGGCTGAACACTGGAAGGACTGTGTTGATCAGGAAACTTAACTGTTAGTTAACAACGAGTGTGCCACCTTGAGCTCTGCATCCCAGCCCCTCTGCACTGACGTTTCCTCCTGGTCCCCAGAATTCTGCCACATGGCCAATCTCTAGTACTAAGCCCATGCCTTACCAAATCTTAAATAATCTGAACATCACCCCAGGTCCTTTGACAATCATCAGCAGCAACTAATCTTACTATACGTCAGCTCCCCAGATATTAAAAAAACCCAACACAGCAATTGTAGTCTCTAACCCAGGTTGCATTCTTGCTTTTGTTTCTAAAGGGTGATTGTGAGCAAGAAAGGAAAAGGCCATTATTAGAAAAGAACACACTTTTACCTTTTAGAGAAGTCGTTTGGTTCTGTCATGTTTTGTTCGTACCTATTAAAAAAAAGTTGTTAATTTAATTTTTTGAGACTGGGCCTCATTATGTAGCCATGACTGGCCCACAACTCTCTTTGGAGACCGGGCTGGCCTTGATCTCATAGAGATTCCAACCCTGCCTCTTCCTCCCCAGTGCTGGGATTAAAGGCGTGCACCACCATACCTAGCTTGTTAGTTAGGCTCAGACTTTGGGTCTCTTGAATGACAAGATCTGTACTGACTTCCTCACCATCTAGACACCCCTCCCTACATCCTTCTCTAACCTACACAGTGATGGAATGAAGCTGATCTGATCCAGCCACTCAGTGTTCCCAGTGACCCATGTGTTCACTACTGGCCACACACGACTACTGAGGGCTGAAACAGCAAGTTTAACTAAGGAACTCCATCTTTATTTTGAATGAATTTATTGTGTGCTGCTTAACTTGAGACTACTTTTTTCTTCAGGAAGGTCTCAAGCTCATGGGCTCAATGCTCCCCCTGGCTGAGCATCCTATGTGCTGGGACAGAAAGCACACGCCACCTGGCCCAGCTTTCAATGAAATTCAATTTAAGATTCCCGTGCAGCCAGTGGCTTCCATACTGAAAGTGCTCACCATCAATAATCTGTTTTCATCTGAGTAATTAACAGCTTAAAGGGAGGAGAGAGCTATAATGTTAACGAGAAAGAAAGATGCACCTTTGGCTGAGGTTTTAGAAGGCAGAATAGACTGTTTTCCTCCCTGTCCTTAACAGTCTCCCCTGACACCTGATTGTTCCAACTTCACTTCACCCAGGGGAAAAAAAATACAACAAAACAAACAAAACACTACCCCAGCAGTGAGGGTCATGGTGGGGAATCTGGCTCAGGGCCCTTTAGCCAGTTGCTTTCAGCCTGTCCCTTTTGGAGTCTACTCAGACAGTACTTCTCAATAAAGACTCAGGTAGGGCATTTCCTTGTCCAACAGGTCCCAAGTGGATTTTCTCAGCTTGCCTCAGAATTCCTGGGTGTTAGAATACAGTTCCTTGGGTCTCATAACTATGATTTATAGAACCAGTCTCTGGGAAGAAGGAGTCAGCCAGAGAGGCAGCCACTTTACCTCAGTCTCTACTCTCTCCTTGCCCGAGCACTACCACAGGAACCAGTCACTTCTCCGGACACTCACTGCTCTGAGAGGCGATGCACAGAGGCCTCAGTCACTGGGCTTCTTCCTTCGCATAGATGTTCCTCCTGTGCTTCTGTTTCCACTCTACAATACTATAGAGAAATCGGAATTAACTTCCAGTCAAACAAATGGAATCCACACCAGAAAGCCAATCATGGTCCTCTCCCCCAAGACTCCAGCCCAGCAGGAAGGCAGCCAGTCTTGGCCTTGAGAAGGTGGTGGCAGACCTGGCAGGCAGGTTACTGCTTCCTGCTTTTGCCTCCATTGACTGTGGATCCCAAGACAGCTCAAGGTGTACCTGAGAGATGCTGTGCCAGAGGCCATTTCGAAGCTGACAAACTCCTGAGGACTAAAGTCCTAGAAACTCTGCCTATCTGCTTCCCTGTTCTGTAAGGAGAAGCTTCAAAGTGCTTCCCATCTACAGGAGCTTAAGGCAAGAGTTCAAGTTGTCGGCCATAATTTCCTCAGCTTAGTTAAGGCCTACAGACTTTCTTTTGAGTTGTTGCTCAAGAAAATCTATTTAAAATGACATTCTCCTTCAAAGTTATCAGATTCAACAACCTCAGTAAGGAATTCTAATTTGTTATTATGTGACTGTTTTACTTGCATGTAAGTGCATCTGTGCATGCAATGCCCATGGAGGTCAGAAGACAGTGTCAAGAGCCTCTGGAACTGGAGTTACAGAGGTTAGCTACCATATGGGTGCTGGGAACTGAACCTGGGTCCTCTGCAAGGACTGCCAGTGCTCTTAACCACTGAGCCAGCTCTCTGGCCCCTTCAGTAAGGGTTTTTTTTTTTTTTTTTTAATGTGTGTGTAAAGTTCAAGCTTATATAGTTTTAAAAATATATTTATTTTATGAGGCTAGAGAGATTGCTCAGTGGATGGCTCAGACCCTGTCTCTTGCTTTGTTTTTGTATTTTTGGGTCTTTTTGAGACAGGGTCTCCCTGTAGCCCCAGCTGGCCTGGCATTCACCATGCAGACCAGGTTGGCCTCAATCTCACAGAGATCCACCAGCCTCTGCCTCTCAAGTACTGGGATTAAGGATGATCTCGGCCACACTCTATTAATTTATTTTTAAAATGCATTCTACTTGCCCAGGCTCCTCTTGAACTTAATATCCTCCCGGCCTCAGCCTCCAGAGTAGCTGGGATTAAGATATCCTACATGAGATTTATAAACGCATAGCCATCTGTGATCTACTTATCAAAAAGGTATCAATCATTAAACATGACTCCAGCAGGGAGTGGTGGCACATGCTTTAATCCCAGCACTCGGGAGGCAGAGGCAAGCGGATCTCTGTGAGTTCAAGGCTAGCCTGGTCTCCATAGCAAATCCAGGCCAGCTAGGGCTACAGGGAGACCCTGTCTCAAAAAGCCCCAAAAAAAAAAAAAAAAAAAAAATCAAATAGGCTGGAGAGATGGCTCAGTGGTTGAGAACACAGGCTGTTCTTGTAGAAGACCCAGGTTTGAATCCCAACACCCACACGGCAGCTAGCAATTGTCTGTACTCCAGTTCCAGGGGATCTGACGCCCTCTTCTGACCTCCTCAGGCACTGTACAACACCGGTGCACTTACATACATGCAAGCAATACATGCACACACATAAAACTTAAAAAAAAATTAAAACAAAACACCCATGATGCCAGAGCTCTTTTGACTTCCTCCTCTTCTGGGCCACCATCATGTACATGTAAAGACTGCCTTCTCTTAGTTTAATTTTCAGAAAATTACTTGCTCCTTTTTCCTCTTCACCCTAGTTTCCAGACCATGTCTTTCTGGGTGGCCTGGCACTTTGGATACCTTATCTTTTATCTTCTCCACAGCCCAGGGGCAGGTAAAGAAAAGTGGCCAGGGTGCCTAAAATCAGCCCTGAGAGGTTGGGACTGAAAGTCAGGGCTACTGGTGGATTCTGGTGGATTCCAAAGTCTCACAACCTGTCACTAACCATCCACCAGAGGCCCACCTTTCCAAACAGGCTGTCACATGAAGAGCTACCCATATTCCCTGTCTGTTTAATAACCTGTAAGAGTAACCACCTCCTCCTTAGAACACACACAGGAAAGGGCGTGGCGTGGGGAAATAATGGAAAGTAGGGGGAGGAGACGAGGAATCAAAACCCACTGGGCGGGGCGGGGGCACGCCAGCGCCTGGCTCCCCACTTCCGACTTCCCACCTCTGGTTTCCCACCCCTGACAACCTAAGCTGGAGATGGCCACTGGACCCCGTGTGTCCAGCAGGGCCACTCTCAAAACCACACGGACTTTTACAGCTTGCCTCGGGGGTGAGGTTTCCCCGCACAGCGGCGGGCAGAAGCGCTGGAATAAAGCCTTTAGCTATCAGGCTTGCAGTCTCTAACTTTCACTAGTACCAATTTTGATACAGGAAGCCGGTCCTGAGCTGGAGTCCGGGGTCCGGTCGCACGGTCAGCCAGAAGCTGGTTTCCGGCAGCGGTGCCCAGCCCTTGCAGGGGGTTGAGCCCGGCCCTGGGCCGCTGCCCGGCGCTCTGCCTGCCACTTACTCCCGTGATAGGACGGCCGCCCCTTCCCACTTCTCCCAGAAACGAGGTGAAGGAGTCAATGTGCAAAACCCGGCTCCGCGTGGCCCGGCGGGGAGGGCTGGCGGCCGCCTTCAAACTTTCAGCAGCCTGGACCCTGCGGAGTCGGAGGACAAAGGCGCCGGGCAGGGCTAGCCTGGGCAAGCAGGGCCGCCTCCCGGGTCTCCCCTCGCTCCCCGCCCGCAGCTTCGACCAGTCCCCAGGCCGGGAAGCCGCCGCCCGGCTCCTACCTGCAGGCCAACTCCTCGACCTCCCAGCTATGGCCCGAGGCCGGGCTTACGGAGGTTCCCCCGCACGCCCCGCCCCACCCCGCCCCATGCAGCCCGCCTCTCCCTCCCCCGCCGCGGGCGGGCCCTCAGCACCTCTTCTCCCGAAAACGCCTTGGGGGTACCGGAGAACCCGGCGGGGAGGCGGGGGTGACCCCTGGGAGCTCTTCCCGCTCCTGCTCTGTGCAAATGCTTTGTTTAGACCAGAGCTGGGCAACACCACCTGGAGGCAACTCCGGGGAGTCGGGCTTTTAACCTTCCTTTGCTCCTTTCTTACACCTCTAGTACCTGACGATGACCTTGAACTTCACGTCATCCGGCCTCCACCTCCACGACTGCAGTGGCGACTGGCGTCCGCCCCAGCTTTGTGGAGTGATGAGTATAAACCCAGGGCTTCCGGAGTGCCAGGCAAGTACTCTGCCAGATACTGGATTTTTAAATCTGGCTTTCATAAGTAGGGGTTATTTGGGCAAGAGTTTATGCAGGAACTCTTGGGACGGACTAGGAGGTCTATAGCTTTTCTCTGGGAGAGCATGCGCCAAGAGTGTCTATCCAGTGCCACCTGGAGGCTCGGCCTTCAGTAGAATCTAGCTCCTCTTGGGTGACTTTGACTATGGGGGAATTTTATTTCAACTGACAATTCTTTCAGATTGAATGAAGAGTGGGACCTCTGTAACTCCCTGAGGGGCTAAATCTAGTTAAGGTGTAACCAGTTGGCTGAGAATTCTTTTATTCTTTTTCTTTTGGTCAGTCTGGAACTTTCTTTGTAGACTAGGCTGGCCTCACTCTCAGAGATCCGCTGTTAGGGTCTGAGACTCCGTGAGCTTCCCAGGAAAACAATATGTACGAGTGCGGAGATATAATTCAAGCAAAGTCTTTATTAAGCCAGCTAGGTGGGGTCAACTGTCCTCCCAAGACACGCAGGCCTGGTTAGAGCAATCGACCCTGAAGCAACTTCAGGCAAAGTTTATATAGGATTTTCACAGCCGTTGTACCAGAGCCCATGCATTTTCACACAACCAATAGCTTTAAAACACCTAACCTATAGATTTAAGCCAATTCATGTGTGTCACCCTCTGGGTGGTACGTGTCAGTTTCCTGATTTCTGTAATCTCTTATTTACACAAGCATTTCTGACAGCCTTCTGTTATCTCTCACATGCCTATGTGACTTATCACGGGTCATGCCCTGGGGCGGCAGCCCATATCCCGTTATCTATCTCCGGGCACCCTTATGTCTCAGTCTAGCCTTCCCAGAATTGAGTGGCTCTTACCCAGGAAGTTATAAGCAATGAAGTAATTAAACTTAAGTACTATTAAATT
>NW_008330297.1:568854-584898 GCF_000622305.1 Nannospalax galili | reverse complement strand
AGGAATCCCTTAATTTTCGGCTCAGATATAGCTTTAAGTGATTAGCGGGATTTTGCTGCTCCTCCCCCTCCTTCACACAGGATTCTGGGTCCTTGAGAGGCAAGGCCTTCTGAACGTGGGTGTGATGGACCCAGGGAGCGATGCTGTCAACCTTAAGGGCAGTGGGGGTGGTAAATAGCACAACATAAGGTCCCTTCCATCTGGGTTCAAGAGTCTTCACCTTGTGTCTTTTGACCCAGACTATGTCCCCTGGGACTATGCCATGTTCCGTGCTCGGAATTCTCTCACCTTCGTGATATGCTCTGATCAGGGGCCAAATTTCTTGCTGTATCTTGGCAAGAGCTTGCAACACACTCAAATAGTTGGGGGTCAGGTCCTCCACACTGGGGAGCTGTACTCACCGAGTTATGGGTGGAGGGGCCCCATACATTATCTCAAATGGAGTTAATCCGTGCACATAGGGGGAGTTCCGAGCACGGAAGACAGCTAAGTGTAGGAGGATCACCCAGTTGCCGCCAGTCTCCATTACCAATTTAGTGAGGGTTTCCTTCAAGGTCCAATTCATTCTCTCTACCTGCCCAGAGCTTTGTGGGTTGTATGTACAATGCAATTTCCACTCCGTCCCCAGAGCTCGGGCCAGTCCTTGCAGGACTTTACTAATGAAAGCCGGGCCGTTATCAGAACCTATGACCTCAGGGATCCCATATCTGGGACTATCTCTTCTATTATTCTTTTTGCTACTACCTGGCTGGTCTCGTGCTTGGTTGGAAAAGCCTCTACCCACCTTGAAAAGGTGTCTATCATAATACTTGTACCCATACTTTCCTGGTTTTACTTCGGTGAAGTCTATTTCCGAATTCCTCCCTGGAGCCCTCCCTCTCTCCCGCGTACCTGCTGGGTGCACCCCCTTGGAGGCTGGTCTTAGCATGGCACAGCTATTGCATTCCCTTGTGATTTGGCATGCTGCCTTGCTCTGGTGAGGAAACACCAACTGCGCAGACTGAAAAAGGCTGAGAAACTTTTTCCAGCTTAAATGGGTGGACTTGTGCAGCAAGTACGGCCCTAGTGCTTCTGGTAGGATTAATCTATCTCCCTGGTCTCTATTCCAACCTCCCTCCTTAAGCTCCTTCCCCGGGACTCGCTTTCTAATCCATTCAAGGTCCTGAGGGGAATAGTTAGGGTTGGGAGGCAGGGCTGGCAGTTCAGGGATGGGCACCTCGAGAGCTGCAAGTATAATGGAGCCTGAGAGGGCTGCCCTCCTAGCTTCCGCATCAGCAAGTAGATGGCACCGTGGACATGGACAGTGCCAAAGGCATACCTGCTATCTCTGTAGATGTTGGCCCATCTGCCTTCTGCTCTCTCTAAAGCCTCAGCGAGAGCAATAAGTTCTGCCTTCTCGGCTGAGGTTCCAGGGGGCAGAGCTGCACTCCAGATAACTTCCCCTGTGTGGGTCACCACTGCCGCTCCAGCTCTCCTGACCCCCCCCTGTACAAGGCTGCTCCCATCTGTGTACCAATTTAGTCCACAGTTGGGCAGCAGAGTGTCTCTTAGGTCCGCCTGTACCTGGATGATCTCGGAGAGAATCTCTCTACAATTATGGAAGGGGGCCAACAGGTCTGGGTCCGGCAGGAGGGTGGCAGGGTTCAGGGTCACTGGGTCAGAGAAGGTGATTCATGGAGAATGGTAATGGGTTAGTCTAGCATTCGCCATCCACTTTCCTGGAGGGTGCCGGAGAATCCCCTCCATAGTATGTGGGGCTGTCACCCTCAGGTTCTGGCCAAAAGTCAGCTTGTCTGCTTCTCTTACTAGTAGGGCAATGGCTGCTAGGATGTGCAAACAAGGTGGCCACCCAGAGGCTACTGGGTCTAGCCGTTTAGACAAGTAGGCCACCGGTCTCTTCCATGGGCCCAGCTGCTGGGCCAGGACTCCTTTAGCCACTCACTTCTTTTCATCTGTAAACAAGATGAAGGATTTTTCTGGGTCTGGCAGAGATAGGGCAGGGGCCTGGAGGAGGGCTTCTTTTAGTCTGTCGAAAGCCTCTTGTTGTTCCTGACTCCATTTCCATCCCGGCCCTTCCTTAGTAGCCTCGTATAGCGGGCGGGCTATTTCTGCATACCCTGGGATCCAAAGCCTGCAGAACCCAGCTGAGCCAAGAAATTCCCTCACTCCCCGGGGTGAGGAGGGTGTGGGAATAGTCAGGATAGTTTGCTTCATGGCTTGCATGAGCAACCTGGCTCCATCTGATATCCTGTACCCCAGGTAGACTATTGACCTCTGACAGATGTGGGCTTTCTTAGCGCTGGCTCGATATCCCAACCTGCCTAGGTCTGCCAGCAGGCTCCCCGTGGCTTCTTCGCATTCCTCACGGGTTTCTGCAGCCAGCAACAGGTCATCCACATACTGTAGCAGCGTCACGCGGGGATGGCTCCTGCAGAAGGGCTCAAGATCCAGGCTTAGAGCTTCATTAAACAGGGTGGGAGAGTTTTTGAAGCCCTGTGGCAATCTAGTCCAGGTAAGCTGCCCTGTTCTTCCTCCTCCTGGCTCTTGCCACTCAAAGGCAAACAAGGGCTGACTGACTTCAGAGAGGGGAACACTAAAGAAAGCATCCTTCAGATCCAGGGTAGTATACCACACATGGGACAGTGGCAGGTGACTGAGGAGAGTGTAAGGATTAGGCACCGTAGGGTGAATGTCCTCTACCCTCTCATTAACCTTCCGCAAGTCCTGCACCGGCTGGTAATCTCCACTGCCAGGCTCTTTTACTGGAAGCAGGGGCGTATTCCATGCTGATTGGCAAGGTTTAAGGATTCCTGCCTCTATTAGTCTTTGGATATGAGGTGCTATCCCTTTCCCAGCCTCTTCTGGCATCGGATATTGCCGAACCCGGATGGGTAGGGCCGTGGCTTTGAGTGGAACAACAACTGGGGGCAGGTGTTTGGTGAGTCCAATTCCCTCAGTCTCGGCCCATGCGGAAGGGAACCTCTGCAACCAAGAGTCCATTTCTCCCTGGCCCCCCTTTTCTTGATCCGCCTGAAACAGGCGGTGTTCATTGGCCAGGGATAGAGACAGCACATGTACCGGCTGTAGAAGCTGCCCTTCTGAGTCCATGATCTTTATCCCCTTGGGTTCAAAATGAATACGTGCCCTGACCTTGGTGAGTAGGTCTCTGCCCAGTAATGGTGCGGGGCTCTCGGACACGACTAGGAAGGAGTGAGAAACCTGATGTCTCCCCAGGTCCACTTTTCTGCTGGTGGTCCAGGCACATCTCTTGGACCCTGTTGCTCCGTGGACTATGCTTGTGCGTTCTGGGTTCAGGGGGCTGTGAGCTCGGTTGAGAACTGAATATTGTGCCCCAGTATCTACCATGAACACAATGGGAGTCCCCTCCACACACAGAGTTACCCAAGAATCAGGGAGGGGTGCCAAGTCCTGTCCCTGTCAATTTTCCTCTCCTAGGTGCAGGGTCTTAACAGGGTTTCTTCCTCTTTCTTGTTTTCTTTTCAGTGGACATTCTTTCTTCCAATGTTTGTATCCTTTGCACAGGGCGCATTGATCTTGTCCTAGTCGAGGTTGGCGGGGTCCTGCCCTTCGGGGTGACTCAGGATTCTCTTTCACCCAGCCAAGAATATCCTGGCCATCTCCTCCCTATGTTTCTTGTTCTCCCTACTCTGGAACCTTCTGTCCTCTTTCCTATATTTGTCCTGCATCTCCCATTCTTCCTTCCTTAGCCTCTCCTCCCTGTCTTCCAGAGTTTCCCTAGCATTGAAGACCTTCTCTGCTTGCTGCAACATTTCCCTGATAGAGATTTCTCCCAGATCATCCCGTTTATGGAGTTTCTTCTTGATGTCGGGGGCTGCTTGATTGATAAATGAGAGGACCACAGCTGATCTATGTTCCTCTGCCTCTGCGTTTAGAGGGGTGTACTGCCTGTAAGCATCAAACAGCCTCTCTAGATATGCGGCCGGGCTTTCAGTTTCCCCTTGAACAATAGTTTTTACCTTAGCGAGGTTAGTGGGCCATCTGGCGGCTGCCTGGAGACCGGTCATTAGAGTCTGGCAGTAGACCCGGAGATGCTCCCTACCTTCTGTAGTCCCAAAATCCCAATTCGGGCATGTAAGCGGGAACGCCTCGTTGATGGCGGGCTGGAGAGTGGTGGGCCTTCCATTTTCTCCGAGGATATTCTTCCTGGCCTCATTGAGGATGTGCTCTCGCTCTTCCATTGTGAAGAGGGTGCGGAGCAACTGCTGGCAATTGTCCCACATGGGAAAATGGGTGAACATAATGGACTCTACCAAACCTATATGATACTTAGGGTCCTCCGAAAAGGGAGGTTTCTGAGTCCTCCAATTATAGAGATCACTAGAGGAAAAGGGCCAATACTGATATTGTTGAACTCCATCTGGGCCACCCGCCCCAATCGCTCGTACCGGTAAAATAGGCACTGCTTCTTCTGAAGTGGAAGATGGAGCTTCTTCCTCTCAATCCCTGGTCCCTCGAGGCCTTAATTGCATCCTTCCTGTCCCTCTTGGTCACCTGCCCTCCCCCATTGAGGAGTCTGGGGAAGGGGCAGCCTCCTGGTCCCTGTGAGGCTCCACAGCCTCATCCTCCTCTCTCTTGGCTGCCTCGCTCCCTCTTTCTCATGGAGTCGCATATGGGGGTGGTTGCTCGGCAGGCAAGGGGGGGGGTAGAGGGAGGAACTATCAGGGAGGACTGGCGGTGCACTAGGAATTCTACCCTTGCAACAGGAGAGCTTTAAGCCTTCCTGGGCGACAGGACTGAAGTCTTTGGTGGGTCAGTGTGTGGTTTCCCCACCAAAAAGGGACTCAGCCAGGACAGAGGATTCTCGGCCAGATTTTCCCAGTCAAGGATATAGGGAAGTTGGTCAGGGTAGCCCTCGGGGTCCGGCTGGGTGATAACAGCCTTGACCTTACTGATAAGGTCCAGGGAAAGAGACCCCTGGGCTGGCCAGCCTACTCCAAAAGAGGGCCATCCAGCAGAGCAGAGGGTGTCAAACTTACCTCTCTTGATACTAAGGCCCATATTCAAGGCCTGTTTCTTTACTTCTATGAAATGAGAAAAAATTAAACCTTTAGGAGTAGCCCGAGTCTGGCCCATAATGGGGATCATAAGGAAGGAAGAAGGAAGAAGGTAAAGAGTAAAGTCGCCACTCCAAATAAGATGACCAGTGTGTGTGCTTGTGAACGGGTGCCTGTCGTTGCACAGTTTTTTCTTCCGCGGGGGATGCGAATTTATCTGGGATTCACGGCTGTGACCCCCTTATCCTGTCACGGAAGTCTTTCAGCGGCGGGCACCCTAATGGCTCTTAACTGCCTGACCCGTGCCCGTGGGGAGTTTCAGTGGCAGAAAGGAGGGTAGGAGAGCCTTAAACTAGAGAGCACAGAAATATAAATACAAACTACAACATAACAATTAACAACGACACTAAGCACACACACCACATCTGATCATACTTGGACCGGTCCTTCTTTCTCTCTGGTGTGCACCACACTCTCCACTTTCACTTTCACCTTCGGGATCCTCGATACTTTTGGTAATTCTCTCGAAAGGCGTCCACACGGACTGCTGTAGGGTGGTGAGCTCAACCTCCTCTACCTCGGGTGCCAGGTCTCCGCCGATCGGGCTTGCCTTCCTAAGGCTGAGTCACTTGGACCCTAGGGCCAGGGTTGGCTACCTGAACTTCACCCAGGGTCGCTAACCTGGCAGCCGGGACTTCCAACCCGGACTTCCTCACTCGGGATAACTAACCCGAGACCAGACATGAGATGGCGACTCTCGCTTTATACTGGATTTATACAGACATGAGGGAGCGACCCCCAGATTACACTGCCCCGTCCGGACAAAGAGACTCTGCCTCCATTCGTCCTTTGTTCCCCGAGAAGCCCCCTGAATCCCGGACGAGCCCCCAAATGTTAGGGTCCGAGAGTCCGTGGGCTTCCCAGGAAAACAATATGTACGAGCACGGAGATGTAATTCAAGCAAAGTCTTTATTAAGCCAGCTAGCTGGGGTCAACCGTCCTCCCAAGACACACAGGCCTGGTTAGAGCAATCGACCCTGAAGCAACTTCAGGCAAAGTTTATATAGGATTTTCACAGCCGTTGTACCAGAGCCCGTGCATTTTCACACAACCAATAGCTTTAAAATAACTAACCTATAGATTTAAGCCAATTCATGTGTGTCACCCTCTGGGTGGTATGTGTCAGTTTCCTGATTTCTGTAATCTCTTATTTACACAAGCATTTCTGACCGCTTTCTGTTATCTCTCACATGCCTACATGACTTATCACGGGTCACGCTCTGGGGTGGCAGCCCACATCCCGCTATCTATCTCCGGGCGCCCTTATGTCTCAGTCTACTTCCCAGAATTGAGTGGCTCTTACCCAGGAAGTTATAAGCAATGAAGTAATTAAACTTAAGTACTATTAAATTCTCTCTCTCTCTTCAATCTTTGATTCCCTCTGTATTTTTTTTTCCTTACACTGCCTGCCTCTGCCTCTGCCTCTGCCTCCCAAGTGCTGGGATTAAAGGCATGTGCCACCATGGCCGGCCCGATCATTATCATCATCATCATCATCACCACCACCATAATCATCATCATCATCATCATCATCATCATCATCATCATCTAATGTGGGGGGGGGCGTTGGCACGTGAGTGCAGTGCCTCTGGAGACCAGAAGAGGGCGTAGGCTGGAGTGTTTTTGCTCCACTGGTATAGAAATCACCAAAAGGCAAAGTTTAAATCTTAACTGTGTGTGGCTGTCCTGGCCCAGAAGCAGGAGGTAGCAGCTCTCCCGATTAGCTCTGTTACCAGTCTTAGTGCTGCCAGCTCAGCCTTTCTACTGGAGACAGAAATCACAATAATAAAACCAAACTATACACGAGACTTTATTAAAACTTAAGCTGCAGCATAAGGGGATGCAGGACCAGCGCTGCTCCTATAGACAGGGCAGGCTCAGGCATGTGCAGTTTCCTGCCTGCTAATTGTAAACTTAAAAGTTCCCTTCCAGTCTCCAACCCTCCAGTAGTCTCAAAGTCACACTTCCTATTAAATAAGGGATATTTTTAAGAAGACTGCCTCATATTAAGTTATTACTATTTAGGAAAGAAAATAAAATCTAACTTGGTAACAATTGGTCTACATGTGTATTTCAAAAGTCTTGGATATCAAATAAGAGTATGAAGTCAAAAGGTTTTACTGTTCATTTCATTATTTGTGCAAAAAATTTAGAGTTCACGAAGCCAGGCCGTTATTATTTGCTAGAAAAAGCCCCCCCCCAGTATATTGCCTTAGTTAATCAAACTGGGACAAGGTTGGTTTGCTCCAAACTTCCTTTAATCTGCCCTCCTTTCAGGAGTGATGCAAATGAACAGATTAGCTTTTGACTAGGTTTCCTCCACCATTTCCCTTAGCACTTAGGATCTACACACCTGCCTTAAGATGGCCATTCAGGATGATAGCCTACCAACTCTTCAGTCTTGCTGATTTACTGAATAAACCTTTCTCCTTGCCTCAACAACTTGGCCTTAATTCACTGTGTCCTTTTTGAGTGGCCAGGAAAGACTTGGGCTTGGTAATGGTCACTGTCCTAATAATTTCTTCTGTATTAGACATGGCATATCAAGACCTCCAGTGGTAGTTGTGACAGTGGCTTAAATAATTGCAAAGTGCTCTAACAATGATTTGGGGGCAGAAAGTTCAGAAATAATGGTTATTACCACTATCATTTTTTGTTCAGTGAAAGCAGGTATGGTCTTATTCATTTATTTATGGTTTCCTCATTACCCAGAGCTGTTGCCTATATTTAACCACCGATTATGCTTCAGGGTTTCAACACTTGCACTCTGGACCTTACGTGTTTGAATGAGTGTCTGACTTACTTCCTGTGCTCCAAGTCTGACTTTCATAATTTCTGTTTGAGTCCTGACAGAGCACTCACTATACAGGACCCTGACTGGCTAACCTTCCACTTACTTGAAAGGAGCAGATAAAAGAAATTTTTTTCTTGCTAAGTGTCTTATATCAGAATATTGTATTACTTTTTTTCAGAGATATGATCTTGCTGTGTAACTCAGACTGGTCTTGAACTTGTGATTCTCCAGCCTCAGCTTTCCAAGAGTTATGATTACAAATGTGCATTACCATACCCAGCCAAAATATTGTGATTTTTAAATGTTTATTTATGTGTTTATATGCACATGTGTGCAGGTGCAGAAGAGGTCATCAGATCTCCTGGAGCTGGACTTACTGGCAGACGTGAGCCTCTGGAAGTGGGTGCTAGGAAATGAACTCCTTTCTGAAAAAATAGGAAGCACTCTTAACTGCTGAGCCATCTCCCCAGCCCTTGTATTACTTTTATAGTCTATGTAAGTAAGGGATTTTGTTTTGTGTTTTGAGACAAGGTCTCACTGTGTATCCCAGGCTGACCACAAACTCATTATCCTACTGCCTCAGCCTCCCAGTGCTGGTGGTATAGGCATGCATTTCACACATAGCTGCAAGTTACAAAGTAAGATTTCATCTAACATAATGTATAAAAAATTTTGTGTCAGTTGGCAATGTATTATATTATAACAAATACCTGAGATAAACCAACTTAAAAAAAAAAAAAAAACCGCTCAAGCCTCATCCCCCAGGGACCCACTTCTCCAGTTAGGACCCTCCTAAAGGTTCATAACCTAACACAGTGCCACCTGCTGGGACCAAGTGTTCAAACACATGAACCTGTGAAACTTGTATGATTCTGACACTTAAGAAAATGTGTTATAGTTTGGAACCAGAATGTACTCCAAAGGCTCATGCATAGAAAGCTTGCCCCCCCTCTCAGATGCTGGAGCCGTTAAACAGTGCCGTTGGATCATAAGGGTGCTAACCTTATCAATAAATTAAAATATTGGTACACTAGTAATTGAATGAACTGTTTGGAGTTGATGGGAAACTGTAGAAGGTAGAGCCTCCTGCTGCAGATGGAATAGGCCACTGAAGGCTCACTCACCCTGGAAGGGTGTATCTTGTCCTGAGGCCCTTCCTGTCTGTGCCTCCCATGAGCTATGAAGTGAACTGCATTGTTCCACCACATGCTCCCTGGCTTTGTCACTATAAGCCCAGAAGCAATGGAGCCAGGGACCATGGAAATCTTGTCTCCTTTGTTTCCTCTCAGATATTTTGTCACAGAGAGGGAAAGCTGACTAGTACAACCTGAGAGCCAATGAAAAAAAGGGAAAGTTGTCAACAAGGTTTGGAAGGGTACTATAGATATGAAATAAGTAATCCGAAGGCAGAATGAATGACATCATGTAGCCAGCATACAGAAATGACTGCTAATCTAGTTTACCTTGAGTATGTGTCTCATTACTTTATATGGACTGGTTATACTAATTCATTCTTGCTCTTTTATTAATAACTGCTTAAGGACATGGCTGGTTTTGTAGAGCTAAGCAGTATAGAAAACCAGCAAATGACAGGGATGACTTCAATTATCACCTCAGTCATATAAAATCTGAATGACTATGTTGGAGTTAAGTTGTTTGCCTAAAGTAATAATTAAGGATTCCATGCATGCATACCGGGACCTAGTTTGCTCAATGAAGGGCACACACTTGCTTTGTCTAATAGTGACCGCATCTCTTAACAGAGTGGCTGCCACCATCTCACATCCGAAAAGACATGAAATTCACAGAAATGATACATAGTCAAAGCCAGGAATGCAGCCCTTTTCCCACTGTTTGTCCTGCCCAGTTCTGCCTGATGTGCTATCCTTTTTTGAAATTCCAAGCAGTTTACTTTAGTAACTTTGGCCACAGCTTACCCAAAGGCTACACGTGTTTTGGAGTTTGGGGTTTGGGGGTAGGGAAAGTCAATACTCAATGGCCATTCTAAGAATACAGCTGAGACAGCATGGCTCGGGAGGCAGAGGCAGGCGAATCTCTGTGAGTTCAAGGCCAGCCTGGTCTACATAGTGAGTTCCAGGACAGCTGGGGCTGCAGAGACCCTGTCTCAAAAAGACAAAAAAAAAAAAAAAAAAAAAAAAAAAAAACAAAAAAAAAACAGCTGAATATTCTGAGTCTGTTAAAACATTTCCAAAATTTATAGACGTTTTTAGACGCTGCCTAAGTTTTCTGGGACTTGCTCTTGAACTTGTTAATGATTTTCAGTGTAAACAAGAGATTCATAAAAGACAGCTCTTTCTACCTTCCCTTTCCTTTCTCTTGACATCACAATTAAAGACTTGAAAACACTTATCAAGAAATAATTAAAAAGAGGCTTGTCATGCCCACTGCTGAAGGAGCTGATTAACCGCTGTGGGGAGATGATCTACTTTCAATACTGGCTGCCTCTGGGGACCCTCTCCTCGTGATATTTGGCTGCGGCTTTGTGGCCCAGGTGGTACTCAGCAGGGGCACCTATGGTGCTTTCCTTCCTATCAACTTGGCCTTTGGCTTTGCTGTGGCCCTTGCCATCCTGGTGGCTGGCCAGGTGTCTTGAGCCCACCCGAACCGAGGTGACCTTTGCCATGTGCTTCCTGGTATATGAGCCCTGGAGCAAGCTGCCCCATCTACATGCAGGCTTAGACACTTGGAGCCTTTTGGGGTGCTGAGATCATTTAGTGGCTATACTATGATTCAATCTGGGGCTTTGGAATAATGAACTTATTGTCTCTGGCCCCAGTGGGACAGTGGGCATCTTTGCTACCTAATCCCTCTGGACACCTGGACATAGTTAATTGCTTTTTTGATCAGTTTATAGCACAGCCTCCCTCACTGTGTGTGCACTGGCCATTGTTGACCCCGACAACAATGTGTCCCCTGTGACCTGGAAGCCTTTACTGTGGGCCTTGTGATTCTGGTCATTGGCACCTCCATGGGCTTTAACTCTGGCTGTGCCATCAACCCTGCCCGCAACTTTGACCTTTGTCTTTTCACCACCCAGGTTGGCTGGGCTCAGATGTCTTCAGCACCAGCTGACACTGGTGGTGAGTACCCACCTCTCCAGTTTTGGACTCCACTGCTGGTGTCTTCATGTACCAGCTTATGATCAGCTGCCACCTGGAGCAGCCCCCACCCTCCACTGAGATGGAGAATGTAAAGCTGGCCCACACGATGACACACAAGAAGATGATCTGAGTGGGAAGCAACCATCTCCCACTGCTTGTTCTCATGAGCATCCACTGACTGTACGGGCCACTCCCTTGACCTCTTTGAAGGTCAAGAAGGTCCCTGTCAACCCCACTCTGCTGGATGGCCCTCGCCAGAATTTCCACTAGATTCTGTCCAAAAGGATTTTAGGCCCTCACCCTTAAGAAGAGGTGGGATAGTAGAACCAGACATCCTTTTGTTTCCCAAAGAAAGAGAACATGCAGTGGTTTTGTGTGTATGTATTTATGTGTGTGGTTTCCCAGACATTCAGGGTGGGCTACCAAGTTTTCAAAAAGGATCCCAGCAGCTCAAGGGAGCCAGGGGGAAGTAAAGGTGATAACATCCATCTGGGAGTGAAGAAAGCGTAATGGTGTTTCTCGGGACCTCCACGTGGCGGTAGATCCAGAGTATGTGTGCTTCTGAGTATGTGTGTGTCTGCCCTAGGGGGCCACAGCTCCCATGTGGAGCTATGAGATCACTGAATAGGAATTCTGTAACATGGTTCTCTTATAAGAAGGGAGGGGGTTGAAATCCAGATCACTAAGTTTCATGTTTGCTGTTTCTTTTCTTTTTAAATACAAATATATAGAGATGTTACAGTCTTAGGGATAGTGGCAGGGAGACTCCACTTTAAGAAGGAGTCCTTTCCTCCTTTAGCCCTCAATTCAACAATGTATTCTTGCCTTTTATTAAAAAAAAAAAAAAAAAAGATGAGGGCTGGAGAGATGGCTCAGCACTTAAGAACAGTGACTGCTCTTGCAGAGGACCTGGATTTGACTTCCAGCTCCCACACGGCGGTTGGCTAAGAACAGTCCATAAGTCCAGTTCCAGGGGAATCCGAAGCCCTCTTCTGATCTTTGTGAGCACTGCACAGCATGGGGGCACTTACATACATGCATACACATAAAATAAAAATAACTGAAATTAAAAGAATAAAATATATGCCTAAAACAAAACAAAAGGAAAGAATCGAGAAGAAAACATTATTAAGAATAACTTTTATTAAGGCCACAACTAGTAAAAGGTTACAGTCTTTTAAAAATATTCCAGATCTATGATGAGGAACGGGTACTAGAAAATAAACATCCAAGCACAACAGTGTATAGTCTCCTTACGTGTTATTAAACAACTTTTCTCAAATTTATGGCAAAAGATGACATTTGACACAGGTGGTTGTAAACGGGAATGCTGGGCTTCTGAATCTTATTTGTATCAGAATACGTAGACGTTGAGGCTGTGCCTGTAAAGGGTGACAGACAACGGTGCCGACTGTACAAGAGAAGCACACGGAAGCCTCGCTCATGTAGCTAACCTGACCCATTCCTATCTTTGTGGGCTATACAGAAACGTGTTATATGTAATTACAACAGAGAAACAGTAAAGCCAGTTCCTTCCAGGCACAAATGTGTATTTGAAATTTCATCGTTAACAACATTTTTAAGGGAAGATTTTCTTTTGTTTCAAAATAAGGTAAGGTTGGACAGCATTTATAATGAATTTTACAATCAATTTCATTTTTTTCTTTTTGTGTAAGTATAGTTATGAAAAACTGAGTAGCCACTGAGACCCAGACACCCAGCAAGATACCAGGAAGGCAGGCGAGCCCTCCCCTCTGTTTGTTCCCTCCCCTCTGTTCTTTCTTACTTTTAAAGTCAAAATACAGTCTTAAAATGACTTCACAAAACTAAGGCAGCTTTAGGCTGTGAAAACACCAGTTCTTTGGCGAAGATTATTTTCCTCTGTTTTTGTGTGCTTACCAGCAGCCAGGATCTTCTTAAAGATCTGTTTTTTCTTCATAACGACACCTACATGCAGCTCGCTGGCTGTCCAGGTACGGCTTACAGCCTAAATGTATAACACTGTCAAACAGGAGCTCCACCGTCGTTTCACATGCTGCAGAGTGCAAATGTGTCATTACTGCTGGGCAACTGCCAACAAAGCACGGCTCTGTTCCCACCTGTCACCTGCAGCACATGCACACTTACAGGGGCACTCAGACACACAGGGGTCACAGTGCACGGCTCTGTTCCCACCTGTCACCTGCAGCACATGCACACTTACGGGGCACTCAGACACACAGGGGTCACAGTGCACGGCTCTGTTCCCACCTGTCACCTGCAGCACATGCACACTTACAGGGGCACTCAGACACACAGGGGTCACAGTGCACGGCTCTGTTCCCACCTGTCACCTGCAGCACATGCACACTTAGAAGGCCACTCAGACACACAGGGGTTACAGTTATACAACCCTCTCACACCTCAGCAATACCTGCAGATTCTATTTTAGTCTCTTTTTCATATTTTTTGTTTGCTTTCAACTATTCAAACCAATTATTTTGTACTAGACAATTCTTTATTGAAATACTGATCAGTTAATTTGTGTTGATTTTCCTTTTGGCTGAGAAATAATTGATAAAAATGTCTGATAACTCCAAATTTTGCCTATCAAGATGTTGTTGCTGAAGATTAAACCTAGGACCTTGTAGATGCCAAGCACATGCTACGCTCTCAGTGCTGGACAGATGCTTGAATCACAGAAACTTCAGGGCCAGAGAGATGGCTCAGAAGGTAAAGGTACTTGCCACCAAGCTTGATGACTTGCATTTGATCCCTGGGACCCACAGAGTAGAAATGGAGAACCAACTTCCACATATAATAAATGTAATGAAAAAATTGTAAAATAATGCCCACCGCCCCAAACCTCAAAGCACCATTATGACCTATGGCTTCTAAGAACTGGTCACATTATGTAAAATGCTTATACTAAATGGAACCCATTTTCTTTTTTTGACCATTTCCCAAATGTGGCTTGGGGATGGATGGTCACAGGAAGCAAAAGTAGTTTTTCCTGGTATGGTTTAAGACTTTTTGAAGACTAAAAAAGGTTACCATCTTGTCTTTCCTATTCGACAAAATCTGAAACATACATCTACAGAGATGTATCACGATTTAATTTATCCTTTTTAAAGCTCTCTAAAAGACTGCCATTAAAAAGCACAACCAACCAATGAAATGCAAACTAAACTGCAAGACATTTCAAGAGAAGAGCATGTGACCACACTGTGTCCTTTCAGGTGAGAAAACAGGAAATCCATGCCTGTGCTTTGGTTTGCTACCTTAGCTAGAAGTGTGCTGGGGAAGGAGCAAATGCCAGCTTTGCCTGATACAGACTTCATGGACAGTTCTCACTAGGCTTTCCAGTTAGAGCTCAGACACAAGAACATCTTTACTAAAGAACAGTCTAAAAGAACCCTGGCTTTGGAGTCTGATAGCAAGGCTGACTTGGGACAACTTACTGCTTTCTGAAACTGTTTCCCTCCTCTAGTGCTTTGGATTTTGTGAGCATCAGATGAGAACATGAATGCGTCACCTAGCACAGAGTTTCAAGGCCAATGTGTACAAATGTCAGGTTTTAACATTTTCTTTCCTGCCCTTCTCTGTCAGTCTTCTGACTTCAGTGTATGGTACATCATTTGGCTTTACAGCAGGAAGTCTTATAAATGCTGGTATGTGAACAGTGATTTATATTTCCACAAATATTTCTGTTCACGCTGTGACAAGGCTGATCTAAGGTTAGGGTTCCACTGATGCAGCTTTCATGACTTATCACGAAACTTTCAGTAACACAGATGTTTTTGACTCACTCGTGCTCTGCTAAGTAACACCAAAAACATCACTAGTTCACCAAGCTGGATTTGGATGGGATCATTTCTTTGATCTGTCACTGATGCTCCATCTGGGATAAACAGATGTTTCTTTAAAACTACCAAAGAAAGTCACACAACAAATTGGCAACCTAACAGAGGCCTGAACAGTACCAAAAATGAATCTGGAACAGAAGCACCTCCCCCTGCTATGAGCAATAAGACACGAACAGAGGCTGAGCTGTCAGGAGAGGCTAGACAATCTGGGGGAGAAATCCTAGTATGGCCACCTGCCTTCCTCTGTATAGTAAGAGAGGTATCACACACCTTGTGAAGAGCATCTGCCATTGAGTTCAGTAATGCCTCCCACATGAAGGCTAAGAGACTAGAGTATATCCAAATACATGAAAGGCAGCACATATGGGAAGAAATATAAGAAGCCCCTGCTACAGATGAGATGTGCAACTGAGGCTGAGCTGTCTGCCCAGAGGGACTTGCCTGTGTAAGAGAGAAATTACAGGAGGGAAGCAGACACACAGGACACACGGATCTCTGATATGGCAGAAGCATGTAAGCGGGAGGGTGACCCAGAGGGACATGCTGACTGCCATTTCCTGTGGCTGGAGGGAAGTGGGGAAACAAAGGAAGAATACAAATTAGATCTCTGCTAGGGAGCCTTTCCATGGATCCAAAAGCTAGGAACCCATGGGAGGAATCAGCCGGGGGAAGAAGAATCAGGTAGATAAACGACAATGAGAGAACTGGGTAGCAGAGGGGCGGTATTTAATGCCCAGCTCACCAGGCCGGTGAGGCCTGTGCTTACCAGAGAGTTAAGGAAGACATTAATTCAGCAGGGCCTCAGACCTGGCACAGTACTGCAGCGGTTTTGCTGTACCCCTGGTGGGACAGGGGGCCTCTCTGCAGCAGAAGACACTGGCCCTGTCATGTAAACCAGGTCTTAAAGGTGCTAAAGCAATCAAGATAAAAGAAAGGCAGATAAAGGGACCTGTTCCAGTCACTTAAAAGTAAATGTGGAAAGATCTGTGGTGAGCCAGACTTCCTAGGAAAATGGTTGATACAGAGCCAGATGCTTTGCTTATGAGCCTCCAGTAGGCTTTAAAGCCCGAACAGCAATTCACCAAGGGGGCGTATAACAGGGAGATGCAAGTATCTTCCTTACACCTCTCTGTTGCAGTGGAGGAAGATTTCTGGGGTAGAAAGCATCCCAGGTACTTCCTTTAAAA